>NW_006770652.1:304244-304917 GCF_000442215.2 Lipotes vexillifer
CCATTGTGCACTAACAATAGGCCTCTGAACCTCCGGGCACCAAAAGCAGACCATTTTACTTTTAAGGCTATTGTCTGCAAAGTCCATGACAAAGCTTTTCCCCTGCAGCTAGACAAAATATTCACTGTAGTGTGCTCATAAAGAAACAGAAGTCTTCTGTCTAAGTTGCAGAGTTAAAGAAACAGCCACCAGATTTCTGAAACCTGCACAACATTCCTGGCCTCTTTATTAACTTGCATAAAGATAGGAGGCTCTCATACAAAGCCAGTTTTTTCAAGTACCTGACTTTTAATATACACTACAGAAAAAAATGAATAACTTCTTTAAGACCAAGTAATTTGCAAGATGTAAAATCAGAAATATATCTAACTCAGGGTTGTCATGCCTGTGGATGAATGAAGACAATAATACTTGCAATTTGGATGAGGTATATACTTTAAACTCAGATTCAATAAACGTTTATTGAACAGCCTGTGTGCCAGGAACTATGCTAGATGCTTTTACCTGTATTCTCTCATTTAATCAAAGCAAAAATCTGAAGACTCAGATTGTGTTATTATATCCATCTTTCAGGTTAAGAAAAAAACCAAAGGAAGAAAAGGATTTGTTTGAGGTTTCACCATATGTAATGGGCAGAGCTGAGTCTTGGACTAAGGTTTATTTTTTTCCCTAC
>NW_006770652.1:304927-392595 GCF_000442215.2 Lipotes vexillifer
AATTCCTAAGTCTCTTACTGATGACGATAATGATAGCTGCCATTTTGAGGGTTAAGTGAGAAACAGTGTACCAGGTCCTTTACATGTGGTATCTCAAGCTTCTCATAATAATCTCCTGAATTAGATATTGGTATGTCTGTTTCACCATTAAGAAACCAAAGCTTTGAGAAATATCGTGACTTGCCCAATACGGAGCTAAGTTCAACTTACTGGATCCCAAAGCCTTTGCTCTTTTTAGTACACACACATTACTGCGTTTTACCTGCAAAACAGCCATGGACAGTCAGAAAAACTATTGTTATTAACTCCAGTGGATGGACGAAGTAAACATTTGAAAGGATAAATTGAATGTCCCAGGGTAACATGTACCTATGGGCAGCATGATGAGATTAAAAGCCAAGATTCCTTACAATTTTCAATATGTTCAGGATGTAGTCCCACTATATGACTATGAACTTTAGAATTTTGGATGATTTAGGGAAAACCTACGACCATATAGCAGATATATGCATTGAAATGAAAATGCATTCATAAGGTGGAAGGACTATTGGGCTGTAAGTCAAACAATATGGATTCTCACCAGGACTTTAATAACACTATCTAGCCCAGGGGGGACCAAAAGCATATCTTTTCACCTACTTCACCTCTCTGTCTGAATTACTGTAAAACAAAGAGCTTTAAGCAAATCCATGTTCAATATTCTACAACTGCTACTGTTTGAATTTACTTCCACTGGTAGTTCATGAAGAACTGGTAAGAAACGATCTCACAATAATGATCACAATAAATGGACATGTACCAATGACTGAATTTCTCTGAAAATGGTAAAGATCCCATAGAATATGAATGATTAAAACCGTGAAAGACCAAATGGAAAAATCTCAATATTTATAATATACCTGTTCATTAATGTGTGAATATGATTAAAGTGAAATCTGACACAATTATGTAACTGCTACTTCTGTGCTTATGGAGTAAAAGAGATAGTAGTTATCTATTAAATATTCCACTTTCTAAGATGTGATTTAAAAAAAATACATGTAGAATTGTATTTTAAACTGTGAGTATGGTATGTTTCTGGACATACAGTTATTCCCAAATGTTCAAATTCTGGATTATCCATTACTTTCATATTAAGATGTGTCATAGTTTTACTTTAAACACTTTAAAGAGTCTCCTGAGATTTACTTCTCCCAAGCATTGGAGTATCATGATTATCATTAAAATTAAAGCTAGAGCTCTCTATATCAAAATAAGCATGACAGATAATATTAGTTATTATTATTTGCATGGCATTTCAGTTTACAGAATGCTGTCAGATACAATAATTTGTCAATGTTGTATATTATCATTATATCCATTTTGCAGATGAGAAAACTAAGGCTCAGTAACAAAACCAAGGCCCAGCATCACCTAGCCAGAAGGTAGAACAGATGGAATACAAAACCATGGCCTCTTAATTAGAGAATCTGTCTTTTTAGGGGTAAGGTAAATGCATATCTATTTTTAAAGAGAAAATAAAATAAATATTAAGAAATAAGCTGTAAGATAAATTAGACAGAAATGAAAGTTATCCTTATCAGTCACTCCATTAACAGTAAGATGACCCTAACTGGATTACTTTTGTCTCTTTTTGCCATCAGGACCCTTTTGATATGTTTGCTTGCTTTTCCCTTCTTACCCTTGCCTCTTTTACTCACATATGGTTCTTCACACCAATGCTTATGGCAATCCCCACCAGTGAATGGCCCCCCTAACTGTGCCAGCCATTGTTACAACAGCATCCTGCCTCTTTAGGGCCTGCTCATTCCCTATAACTCTCACTCCTTTTTCCCTTCAGTGCCAAACACCCTTAAGACTGACTCCCTCATCTGGAACAATGAGACCCAACCCAGAGACTCATGCCAACATATTGTAATTCTCCAACAAGCTCCCAGTGCCAAGAATTAAACCACATTCGCTCCAGTGCAGTAGCTTTACACACAAGCTCAGTTTTTTGCTTTGTGTTTATGTAGGGTTTTTTTTCCCTTAATCTCCCTTGAGCTGCAGTGGCAGAGCTGATTGAAAAAATCGAACAAGCAAAAAATATGTATGTATAATATGTGACTTTTTAAACAAAGTCCCAGGAGTTAGGTCATACCAAATCTACCACTGTTTATACTTTAATTTTGTGGCTTAAACTAAGCTGTGTTATTCCTGACATGTGATAGGGTGCACATTTAGGGATGAAAGTTGTCTTTTGGAAGGAACAACAATATGGCTGAACGTCAAAAATATACTAATACCCCCTTCAAAGTCAAGAAGTAAAAGCATGTGTCGATTATTCATATCATAGAATCAGCATTTTAAACCTGGAAGGAGCTTTAGATAACATTTAGATAAGCATTCCACAAAACTAATTTACTGAAACATATACTGGACATAAATTTATGTTGGTTGGTTTACTTGTAACCAACCAACATAAATTGCTTGGTTACAAGTAAAACTAAAGCAAACAAATAAAATAAGCATTCCACTGTCATGCAAATCTAATTAACATTAAACAAATTTACATTTCTTTTTTTTTTTTTTACAAGATTTAGAGCACTTTATGTGTTAACAGACTGTCAATCTTTGAGTGAGTTATGGATTACATATTTGACCAAGGAAACTAGTGTTGGGAGATGACTGTTTTGCTCAATACAAGTTGGGTAATAACTAGTCTAGACCAAACTCTTCATTTTACAGACTGAAAATCTAACTTAAGGTTAAAACTTGCCTAAGATAATAAATCTAATTAATGATGAAGGCAGCACTGGAAGCCTAACTCCTAGTTTAGTGTTCTTTTCTATATACCACGCACCGCAATAAGTTCTTTTAATAAAGAGTCAAACTTTTCAAAAATAAAATGTTAGTCCAGTTTTATTTACCTCATCTAGTTTTAGACAATAATTAGATGATAGGTGGTCTGGGTGGTGAACATCTGTTAGAATTAGGTACTGTTAATTCAATATTCTCCCCTTGGAAGCTTTCACTTGATGGCTCCCATGAAAATATAGAATAGTTAGTTACAAATGTTAGTTAGTACCCTTGGCTAACTATAGTTTTCTTCAAAAAGCTAATTACAGTCTTGCTATTTAGTTATTCAATTACTGATAATAAGATTATTTTTGAGGGGAAGGTTGGGCTAAATCTGGAAATCACAGACCAGTAAGAGTTCAATTCATGTTGACAATAGCTGCATGTCTAGACAACATTTGGGGGCAAATATCAAACAATGCAATGTTAGTAATATAAAAACTTCTACATATCTGGAGTGGATCTGGGCACTGAAGACCAGAAGGCCTTGTAATGGTCTCAATAGCCAAGCACTACAGCTAGTCTGCTACTGGAAATATCAAGTTCTTCCAGGAAATGTTAAAAAATAACACACACCACAACACACAATAGAAACACATCTGAAATTCCAAAGCATTAGGATTTCAATAAGCCTCATTTTATATGTAATCATCCTGAAGTGAATTAAGCTCTAGAAATACTTTACTTTTAGTAGTGCCAAAATATTTCTTTGTTTCCACTTGAAATTTAATAAGAGCTTGGTTAAGAGAAAAAAAAATTCTTTGGTCTGCTGACTCAAGTTTTGAAATTTTTAATGTGCAACCAGGTTTTGGAATATCGCAATATCTAAGTCATTACCCACAGGCTTAAATTTTCTCAACATACAGGCTATAACTGTTAACACACCTGTTCAATTATATCCAATCTTATACCATATTTTAGAAGAATATTTTTTCATTACATGATTTAATATACCATAATCAATATGCTAGGGGTTTCCCTGGTGGCGCAGTGGTTGAGAGTCCCCCTGCCGATGCAGGGGACACGGGTTCATGCCCCGGTCCGGGAGGATCCCACATGCCGCGGAGCGGCTGGGCCCGTGAGCCATGGCCGCTGAGCCTGCGCGTCCGGAGCCTGTGCTCCGCAATGGGAGAGGCCACAACAGTGAGAGGCCCGCATACCGCAAAAAAAAAAAAAGAAAAAAAAAATCAATATGCTATAACTGCTACATATCAATAAACTTGGGTTTTCTCCTCAAAAGATGGCTCTATATTTCCTACACAAAATATCCATTAAGAGACAGACTTATGAAACTCTCCTAGTTTTATCCACTCCATCACTCAGAAAGGAAGTGCATTTCCTTGCATAGACTAAAACACTCTGTTTTTTTCTTGTTTTAAATATTAGATCCCAGAAAAAAATAACATAAGTAATTTGAGGGCAGCATTTCAAAAAGGAATTGCAAAGAGTTTTTTTCTCATGTACAAAATCTCTGTTTTGCTACTAAATGTAAAAAAAAACTTAATGTCATACAACATGACTCCATGACTTACTATGACTAATTTTGTGACCTTTGGCAAGTAATTTCACCTCTCTATGCTTCAATTTACTCGTCTATAAAAGGGGATAATAACTATACTTATACTATTGTCAAAAGAATTAAATGAAATAATTTATGTAAAGTGCTTAAGACAGTGCTGCACACACAGTAACATTTAAAAAGTTTGACTAACATTACAACTACAACTTAGTATACAACAACCCAAGAGATTTATGTTAAAATCCAAATGAAAAGTATATACATATGCTTCACTTTGCCCATCACTAAAACTACCTAGAAATCAAAAGCCGCATCAAAGGGTAATAGTTCTACCTCTACACACTTTTATGAAAATGATTCATAACCCTTAGTTTCACTGGTTTATCTGTCATTCCTATGAATTTTTCAGTTGGTTCATGTCAATAAAGATGACATTGAAAGAGCTGTAGTAGTAAGAGGGACAAAGACTGTTGTCACTTCCATTAGGTTAATATATGAATTGTCCCAAAACAGCAAAGAAATACAAAAATACTCAACTAATCTTTGCCTGAGTTTCCTTTTTGACAGTTGTCTTTCTAACTTTCCAAGGGTTCTGTAAGGTCCTCAACAATGGCTAAAGCTTTTAAGCCAGTGCTGTTGACAAGTGAAAGGGAACAACAAATAGCTTTGTAGTGCTCTTTTCCCAGGGTCACTCAACCATCGGTAATACTTATTATTTTTATTTATTAGCACTGTAGCCCTGTCCTCTATCATGGCTAACTCACCCCAACCCCCAAGACAGGAAAAGCATTTTAACTTTTAATAAAAATGGGAAAGTGTGGCGCTCCTGTGTAAGGCTCTTTCAGTAAAGTGCACACACAGCTAAGGAATATTGTCCATCTTTATCCAAATAATTTATGTTGTCAGCAAAGTGTGGGTGGTGAAATGTGTATTAGGTTCTAGCCATTAGTCACAATTAGAGGGGTGAGAGTGGAGAGTAGGAGGAAGCAAAAAGGTTACTAAAGCAAGAGGGGTACCATAGGAAAGCAAAGGCAACTTGACAGAAAATTGGGAGGAAGGTGTTCATGATGGTACCAATTAATAGTCAATTTATAACAGTTAAAATATTTCCAGTAAAAGATTCTCATGACTATTTCATCCAGCAAATAGCCAACTTTCTCAGAGACCAACTGTAATACATCTGTTATTTTCCATATGTTTTATTTGAAATAGTATTTCTCAACCGCATATATGTGAGATAGAAGAAGAAAGAAAAATAGAAGACAAGTCATAAGAACTAAATTATAGCAAATGGTATATGAGAATCAGGAATATTTAAGGCAAATGAAGTCTTAATTTCAGAAGACAAATTTATAAACAAACAGGAAAAGTTTAAGATAGCTTAACCATATCACAGTTTAGTAAAGAAACATAGATCTAAGCATATTATATATAGCTACTGATATATTTAAGAAAAGAATCACCTAAATATGTATTTGAATTATAAATGAGGCAATTATCCTACTGTAAGATTGTATTCAGATAATCATCCATTTAATTAGATATCTAGACTATGCTGAAAACAGAAATTAATGATCATATTTGTAGAATTTTTTTGTTGTTTATAATTGGGAAGGTGGGTGGTAGAGATGATAAAGGAGACACAAAAAGTATAGAAATAGAAAAACACTTAACATACATTAGAATGAGAATTCCAATACTTTAAAAATATGACAGAATGTTTTACCACTGGAAGTGAGAATTAAAGTGCATACAGCCTGATGCTAAACCACTACACATCCTGAATCTTCTCTATCACAACATATGTGAAAACAAATCGCAATCTCAGCTTGCCAGATGCCTGAAAAGATATGAACAATAAAAACTGACATGATTCATATGATAAATCATAAATTGTGATATTCAGGTAGTCCAACAGCTGAGCTGAAAAGCTACTTATAACTCAAATTATATTTTTATGTTCTAATACAGAACATCACATTTTAAAATTAAGAAAAAATCCTTTGATTTCCTTAAAATCATATATCTAAATTTGCACACAGCCTTCTCAACCAAAGTAGTCCATCTGCCTTAACAACTTGTTATATTTGGTCTCTCATAACCTTTCATGGATTTTGGATTGTGTCATTTTTAGAGTAATTTTAGATGAGAAAATACAATAGTTTTATTTGCAAAATGGCATTCAATGTTCACAAGCTTAGATATAATCTAATCAACAATGAAACAAAGTTGTGTAAGGTAAGACTTGCTGTGAAACCCCAATATACAAAACAGCAAAAAAATCAACGTGTCAAAACCATTTTCATTTAAAAAGGAACAAGTGGAGGAGACCTTCAAGATGACAGAGGAGTAAGATGTGGAGATCACCTTCCTCCCCACAAATACATCAGAAATACATCTATCTACATGTGGAACAACTCCTAAAGAACACCTACTGAACGCTGGCAGAAGACCTCAGACTTCCCAACAGCCAGGTGGCTGACAGGGTCTTGGTGAGCCGGCGGGGTGCCAGGCCTGTGTCTCTGAGGTGGGAGAGCCGACCGAGTTCAGGACACTGGTCCAGCAGAGACTTCCCAGCTCCACGTAATATAAAATGGCAAAAGCTCTCCCAGAGATCTCCATCTAAGCACTAAGACCCAGCTCCAATCAATGACTAGCAAGCTATAGTGCTGGACATCTTATGCCAAACAACTAGCAGGACAGGAATACAACCCCACCCATTAGCAGAGAGCCTGCCTAAAATCATAATAAGGTCACAGACACCCCAAAACACACCACCGGACGCAATCCTCCCCACCAGAAAGACAAGATCAAGCCTCATCCACCAGAACAGAGGCACCAGTCGCCTCCACCATGAAAACTACAAAACCCACTGAACCAACCTTAGCCACTGGGGGCAGACACCAAAAACAACAGGAACGAAGAACCTGCAGCCTGTGAAAAGAAGACCCCAAACACAGTAAGTTAAGCAAAATGAGAAGACAGAGAAACACACAGCAGATGAAGGAGCAAGGTAAAAACCCACCAGATCAAACAAATGGAGAGGTAATAGGCAGGCTACCTGAAGAAGAATTCAGAGCAATGATAGAAAAGATGATCCAAAATCTTGGAAACAGAATGGAGAAAATACAAGAAGCGTTTAACAAGGACCTACAAGAACTAAAGAGCAAACAAACAATGATGAACAACACAATAAATGAAATTAAAAATTCTCTAGAAGGAATCAATAGCAGAATAACTGAGGCAGAAGAACGGATAAGTGACCTCGAAGGTTAAAATGTGGAAATAACTACCACAGAGTGGAATAAAGAAAAAAAGAATGAAAAGAATTGAGAACAGTCTCAGAGACCTCTGGGAAAACATTAAGTGCACCAACATTCGAATTACAGGGGTCCCAGAAGAAGAGGAGAAAAAGAAGGGGACTGAGAAAATATTTCAAGAGATTAGAGATGAAAACTTCCCTAATATGGGAAAGGAAATAGTCAAGTCCAGGAAGCATAGAGAGTTCCATACAGGATAAATCCAAGGAGAAACACGCCAAGACACATATTAATCAAACTATCAAAAACTACATACAAAGAAAACATATTAAAAGCAGCAAGGGAAAAACAACAAATAACGTACAAGGGAATCCCCATAAGGTTAACAGCTGATCTTTCAGCAGAAACTCTGCAAGCCAGAAGGGAGTATGGCAGGCCACATTTAAAGTGATGAAAGGGGAAAAACCTAAAACCAAGATTACCCTACCCAGCAAGGATCGCATTCAGATTTGATGGAAAAATTGAAACCTTTACAGACAAGAAAAAGCTAAGAGAATTCAGCACCACCAAACCAGCTCTACAACAAATGCTAAAGGAACTCCTCTAGGCAGGAAACACAAGAGAAGGAAAAGACCTACAATAACAAACCGAAAACAATTAAGAAAACGGTAATAGGAACAAACATATGGATAACTACCTTAAATGTAAATGGATTAAATCACCAACCAAAAGACATGGACAGGCTGAAGGGACACAAACACAAGACCCATATATATGCTGTCTATAAGAGACCCACTTCAGACCTAAGGACACGTACAGACTAAAAGTGAGGGGATGGAAAAAGATATTCCCTGCAAATGGAAATCAAAAGAAAGCGGGAGTAACAATTCTCATATCAGACAAAATAGACTTTAAAATAAAGACTATTACAAGAGATAAAGAAGGACACTACATAATGATCAAGGGATCAATCCAAAAAGAAGATATAACAATTGTAAATATTTATGCACGCAATATTTATGCACGCAACATAGGAGCACCTCAATACATAAGGCAAATGCTAACAGCCATAAAAGGGGAAATCGACAGTAACACAATCATAGTAGGGGACTTTAACACCCCACTTTCAACAATGGACAGATCATCCAAAATGAAAATAAATAAGGGAACACAAGCTTTAAATGATACATTAAACAATATGGACTTAATTGATATTTATAGGACATTCCACATAAAAAAAACAGTACACTTTCTTCTCTTAGTGCTCATGGAACATTCTCCAGGATAGATCATATCTTGGGTCACAAATCAAGCCTTGGTAAATTTAAGAAAATTGAAATCGCATCAAGTATCTTTTCTGACCACAACACTATGCGACTAGATATCAATTACAGGAAAAAAATCTGTAAAACATACAAACACATGGAGGCTAAACAATACACTACTAAATAACCAAGAGATCACTGAAGAAATCAAAGAGGAAATCAAAACATACCTAGAAACAATGGCAATGAAAACACGATGACCCAAAACCTATGGGATGCATAGGTTTTGGGATGACCCAAAACCTATGGGATGCACTTCTAAGAGGGAAGTTTATAGCAATACAATACTACCTCAAGAAACAAGAAACATCTCCAATAAACAACCTAACTTTACACCTAAAGCAATTAGAGAAAGAAGAGCCAAAAACCCCCAAAGTTTGCAGAGGGAAAGAAATCATGAAGTTCAGATTACAAATAAATGAAAAGGAAATGAAGGAAACGATAGCAAAGATCAATAAAACTAAAAGCTAGTTCTTTGAGAAGATAAACAAAATTGATAAACCATTAGCCAGACTCATCAAGAAAAAAAGGGAGAAGACTCAAATCAATAGAATTAGACATGAAAAAGGAGAAATAACAACTGACACTGCAGAAATACAAAAGATCATGAGAGATTACTACAAGCAACTCTATGCCAATAAAATGGACAACCTGGAAGAAATGGACAAATTCTTAGAAATGCACAACCTTCCAAGACTGAATCAGGAAGAAATAGAAAATATGAACAGACCAATCACAAGCACTGAAATTGAGACTGTGATGAAAAATCTTCCAAAAAACAAAAGCCCAGGACCAGATGGCGTCACAGGCGAATTCTATCAAACATTTAGAGAAGAGCTAACAAATATCCTTCTCAAAACCTTCCAAAATATAGCAGAGGGAGGAACACTCCCAAACTCATTCTACAAGGCCACCATCACCCTGATACTAAAACTAGACAAACATGTCACAAAGAAAGAAAACTACAGGCCAATATCACTGATGAACATAGATGCAAAAATCCTCAACAAAATACTAGCAAACAGAATCCAACAGCACATTAAAAGGATCATACACCATGATCAAGTGGGGTTTATTCCAGGAATGCAAGGATTCTTCAATATACGCAAATCTATCAATGTGATTAACCATATTAACAAATTGAAGGAGAAAAACCATATGATCATCTCAATAGATGCAGAGAAAGCTTTTGACAAAATTCAACACCCATTTATGATAAAAACCCTGCAGAAAGTAGGTGTAGAGGGAACTTTCCTCAATATAATAAAGGCCGTATATGACAAGCCCACAGCCAACATCATCCTCAGTGTCCACTCTCACCACTATTATTCATCATAGTTTTGGAAGTTTTAGCCACAGCAATCAGAGAAGATAAAGAAATAAAAGGATGCCAAATCGGAAAAGAAGTAGTAAAGCTGTCACTATTTGCAGATGACATGATACTATATATAGAGAATCATGAAGATGCTACCAGGGGTTCCCTGGTGGCGCAGTGGTTGAGAGTCCGCCTGCCGATGAAGGGGACGCGGGTTTGTGCCACGGTCTGGGAAGAGCCCGCATGCCGCGGAATGGCTAGGCCCGTGAGCCATGGCCCCTGAGCCTGCGCGTCCGGAGCCTGAGCTCCACAATGGGAGAGGCCAAAACAGTGAGAGGTCCGCGTACTGCAAAAAAAAAAAAAAGATGCTACCAGAAAACTACTAGAGCTGATCAATGAATTTGGTAAAGTAGCAGGATACAAAATTAATGCACAGAAATCTCTTTCATTCCTATACACTAATGATGAAAAATCTTAAGGAGAAATTAAGGAAACACTACCATTTACCACTGCCACAAAAAAAATAAAATACCTAGGAATAAACCTACCTAAGGAGACAAAAGACCCGTATGCAGAAAACTATAAGACACTGATGAAAGAAATTAAAGATAATATAAATAGATGGAGAGATATACCATGTTCTTGGATTGGAGGAATCAACATTGTGAAAATGACTATACTACCCAAAGCAGTCTACAGATTCAATGCAATCCCTATCAAACTACCAAGGGCATTTTTCACAGAACTAGAACAAAAACTTTCACAATTTGCATGGAAACACAAAAGACCCTGAGTAGCCAAAGCAATTTGGGGAAAGAAAAATGGAGTTGGAGGAATCAGGCTCCCAGACTTCAGATTATACTACAAAGCTACAGTAATCAAGACAGTATGTTATTGGCACAAAAACGGACATATAGATCAATGGAACAGGGCAGAAAGTCCAGAGATAAACCCACACACATATGGTCACCTTATTTTTGATAAAGGAGGCAAGAATATACAATGGAGAAATGACAGTTTCTTCAATAAGTGGTGCTGGGAAAACTGGACAGCTACATGTAAAAGAATGATATTAGAACACTCCCTAATGCCATACACAAAAATAAACTCAAAATGGATTAAAGATCTAAATGTAAGGCCAGGCACTGTACAACTCTTAGAGGAAAACATAGGCAGAACACTCAATTAGATAAATCACAGCAAGATCCTTTTTGACCCACCTCCTAGAGGAATGGAAATAAAAACAAAAGTAAACAAATGAGACCTAATAAAACTTAAAAGCTTTTGTACAGCAAAGGAAACCATAATCAAGACAAAAGACAACCCTCAGAATAGGAGAAAAAATATTTGCAAATGAAGCAATTGACAAAGGATTAATCTCCAAAATTTACAAGCAGCTCATGCAGCTCAATATCAAATAAACAAACCACCCAATCCAAAAATGGGCAGAAGACCTAAATAGACATTTCTCCAAAGAAGATATACAGATTGCCAACAAACACATGAAAGGATGCTCAACATCACTAATCATTAGAGAAATGCAAATCAAAACTACAATGAGGTATCACCTCACACCAGTCAGAATGGCCATCATCAAAAAATCTGCAAATAATAAATTCTGGAGAGGGTGTGGAGAAAAGGGAAGCCTCTTGCACTGTTGTTGGGAATGTAAATTGATACAGCCACTATGGAGAACAGTATGGAGGTTCCTTAAAAAACTAAAAATAGAACTACCATACGACCCAGCAATCCCACTATTTACAACAGCCAGGATATGGAAGCAACCTAAGTGTCCATCGACAGATGAGCGGATAAAGAAGATGTGGCACATATATACAATGGAATATTACTCAGCCATAAAAAGAAACGAAATTGAGTTATTTGTAGTGAGGTGGATGGACTTAAGAGTCTGTCATACAGAGTGAAGTAAGTCAGAAAGTGAAAAGCAAATACCATATGCTAACACATATATATGGAATCTAAAAAAAAAAAAAAAAAAAAAGGTTCTGAAGAAACTAGGGGCAGGACAGGAATAAAGATGCAGTCATAGAGAATGGACTTGAGGACACGGGAAGGGTGAAGGGTAAGCTGGGATGAAGTGAGAGAGTGGCATGGACATATATACACTACCAAATGTAAAATAGCTAGTGGGAAGCAGCTGCATAGCACAGGGAGATCAGCTTAGTGCTCTGTGGCCACCTAGCGGAGTGGTATAGGGAGTGTGGGAGGGAGATGCAGAAGGAGGAGATATGGGGATATATGTATATGTATAGGTGATTCACTGTGTTATAAAGCAGAAACTAACACAACATTGTGAAGCAATTATACTCCAATAAAGATGTTAAAAAAAAAAAAAAGGAAGGAACAAATGAAAGAAGATAAAAAGGAAGCAAAGAAAAAAAGGAAAAATCTGGAAAAATAGCAAAAGAGAAAAGCATAGTTTTGTTTTCATTTTTCTTATATTACCAGAAACTTAACCATTCTTAATGTTAAAGGCACTGGGTATAAAGGTAGTCATGTACAGTCTGTTTGTATATTCTTTTAATTTCTGAATTAAATGAATGTACAAAACTATTCTCTTTGCTTTTATTGCACATAATGTACTGAGTCAGCAGACTACTTTTAAAAATATATGTCATAGGGGACTTCCCTGGTGGCACAGTGGTTAAGAATCCACCTGCCAGTGCAGGGGACATGGGTTTGAGCCCTGGTCCCGGAAGATCTCACATGTTGCAGAGCAACTACGCCCGTGTACCATGACTACTGAAGCTCATGCACCACAACTACTGAAGCCCATGTGCCTAGAGCCCGTGCTCCGCACAAAGAGTAGCCCCCGCTTGCCACAAGTAGAGAAAAGCCTGCACGCAGCAACGAAGACCCAACACAGCCGCAAATAAAGAAATAAATTTATTAAAAAAATATATATGTCATATATGGATACTTACATTTTCTTTATTTTGCAAAATTCACACACACGAGGGCACACACACACAAGATCAGGAGGCCTCATACTCTATCCATTTATTCAATCTTTTATCTAACAGTTATCTATCAAGCCACAACTGTGGCCCTGTGAGAGTAACTAAGACATGGTCTCTGAATTTCAAGAAACTCACCGTCTCCTGTAATACACCATACACTGTTAGATGTATAGAGTAACAGTGATCATACACTAAACCTTTGACTCAGATTGCTAGAATGTCACTGAGCTGCTCTCCTATTGTTTCATTTATTGAAGTAAATGTAAATAGAACAATGTCTTACTTGAATCATTATATTAATGAATAGTAAATGAACGTACTAATAGATTTTTTTCCAAATGTTACTATCGTAGCACTGCCATAAAGAGTTCTAAAATAGTCTTCTGTTTATCAATTAAATCTGCTGTAAAAAAATTCTACTGGCAGTAATTTCCAGAAATGGGGTCAATTTATCATCTTTTCTGTAATTAGGAAAATAATATGAATTAAAAGGTAAGTATATAAGAATAGTAGAATGGATTAATTCAACAAATAATTTGTACTATGCGTTTTTCCAGGTATGGGGGATATTAACAAGAGGAAAACAAAAGTGGACCCTATTCACCTAGAGTCCTTAGTCATGGGGAAGCTTCTTTAAAACGCAACTCCAGGGCCACTGGAGAGTCTGGCTCTTAATGTCTTCCTGACTCGCAGGAATCTGTACTTTTCCAAGACCTGAGGTAATTTTTTGACGAGTAAACATTCATCAGGGTATAAAAATATGTATAAAAACATTCTATTAAATCATCAGAAACTTGAAAATTTTTTTCAAGTGAATAAGACTTGAAGTAGAATCTATTAAATTCTTTTTTGAAAGGTAAAAGAATTTTACTAACACCAAAATGTCATTTGAGTGACAATTTAAATATTATCAACTAAAAACATTCAAATATATTCCAATACTTTTCATTTTACAGCTCAGTGAAATGTAGCATTTCAAATGAAAAACAAACCTACAGTAAAATGCAATAATGAACTACCGGGAACTGATATATATTTTATTTATTAAAAATGGGGAAAATGAAGAGTTATTACTGAAGTATTGTGAACAAAATTTTTGTTTAAAAGTCTTTATAAAGGACCATGAATCATGTGACTACATGTTAGAAATACATATCTCTTCTTCCACGTAATACAATACACACATAATATAAGAGAGATACATATGTCTATGTAAGTGGCAAAGAGAAAAGAGAAACTCCTGAGGTGTCAGCCAAAATGACAAGGGCAAACTCCTGTAGTTGAGAACTGAGGGGGTAGGTTCAGAGAGGAACAGTTGGAATAAGGTTACAAGTAATTTGGTAAATGAGAGAAGGATGAATGGGATAATATTATTAATTCAAAAAAATGGCAGGACAGCAAATCACAAATCCTGGAAAGGGTGTTATGGCAGAAAATAAAATAATCTATACCTTGAATATAATTAACATGGATTTCTATAGCATAGTAGCATTTTGCCTGCTTAGTCTTTCTATTAATATATTCTTAAAAAGATCGATCAGTTACATCCATAGATCATGTCTTAAATCTAATAATTGAGAGAAAAACACTGACACATAAACTTTTGAAAGAATAATGAAATATACAGGGAGAGAGAGAAGAGTAGGAAAGAGAGAGCTGTTAACAGTCCTCCTCCTGCGCTTAGCTATCCAGAGGTCATCACTGAACTTCACTCTCACGTCCGTAATAATGATAGATAGAAATGCATGTCACCTAAATCTTTCTCTTTCACGTACACATACAATTAGTAAAATTAATATATAATATTTACATATAATTTGAACTCACTTATCTCATTAGAAATGTAACTGAGGAGACAAAGTGGGTGGGGGGTGGAAAGGGCTCAAGGGATGTCCACCATACTATGACGTGTATCCCATGCTTTCCTAACGAGTTACGGATATAAAAGAATGAAATTAAAAAAGATAAGGAAAAGCTTATTTAAAACAGCCTAGAGATTTTGGTGAAGTACAATGAAACATCAGCAGCTACAAAACTAAGATATAGGTCAGAATTTTATCACAAAAGGATGGATGAATCCAGTAAAATGACAGACCACCCAATTTTCTGACCTGGGGGTCAGAGAGCAAGCTTTTATAAACTTGGGAATGGTCTTTCAAAAGCCACAAAGGTCTGTGTTCCACATGTCAGAAATTTGAAAGTGTTTATACCTCTGAGAGTTTTCCCTGAGGGAACTGAAACCCTCCAGGAACCTGCGATCTCATTTCTCACAAAAAGGTGCAGAGGATGTTTAAGCCCCACAGGGTCTCTGTTGTTGGACATTAGATCTTCTATCCAAAGGGAACACTGGCACGAATAGTGAAGAAGTTTCAAAAAGGCTTCACTGCCCTCAACTCTTTGGAAAAATCTAGTAATTATTCTAGGAAGATGATTCAGATGAAACATTGTTAAAATTATGCTAAATTAGAAACACATATTTTACCCTCAAAAATTAATGTGCTCCAATAATAGGAGTTGAGATCTTCAGTTAAATTGCATTCCAAGTAAGTCATTCCAAGTGTGGTAGCTGCCTACAATCTTATTTGCAGAAAGCAAATACTTTATTGCAAGAAATTTGAGAAACTAAAATTTTAAGTCACTGCAATAAATTTGTAAGCATCGTAACGGATCTTTATTACTTGACAGGGGTGCATTATCTACTTAAAAATATGTTCATGAAATTAAAAATAAAGTGTTATTTTTCTAAAGAGAGAAAGAAAAAACATCATTGATCCACGGCAGCTACCAAAGAACAAGAGAGAAATTACTTTGTTTAATTAGAGGATTACATTATTTACAAGAATATTTCCAAAATGTATGAAGTATATTAAAGTAGATATATAATCTAACAGGCTTTCCTATTATACAGCAGGTGTCAATTTATTATTTTAGTCCATAGTCCTATATGTAAAACCTGGCTTATTTATTTCTCTCTTTTCTTCTCAGCAAATTGTTCAGCTTAGAAGCGCAGCGCCCTCAAAATTATAAAGCAACAAAAAGCCAAATCTCAAAACACATGACGAGTTATGTGCCAAACGAAGCTGTATAAAACCTAAAAACCAACACCTTTAAAAAATACTTGATTTGAGTTTAATTGAAACTTTTGTTTTCATACATATTTCAGCCTTTCTGTTTTTGTTATCACACATAAAGTGCCTAAAAAATAATGATCAGTGAGATTTCACAGCATGGGGGGGGAAATAATAGGAAAAAAAAAAAGTTTATTCCACACTATTTGAATTCATTTAGGTAGTTCTCTATGGGGCTACTACCAAATCCTTTAAGCCCACCAGCCTCTTACCTACATTAAATTAATGAGGCATCTCAAGCACCCATCCTTCACCAGCAGCTCTAGGCTCTCCAGTTGGACACCTACAATTTACTAAATTACAAACAGTGACCTAGGGGAGACATCTGTTTGTTATATACAATATTGTATTATGATATAAACTAGAAAAATATTCGGAAGATTAAGATGATAAGATATATGTTGAATTGTATTTTCTGGGGTTAATAGGGGCCAGTCTACAATTCTGTCATCTTCTCTTTGCCAATACAAGTTTCTATTTTCCCATCAGGAAGTAAAGGGCTCCACAGATTAACATTATGAAATACAATACTTATGAACAATCCAATGTTAAGAGGTCTGTATTATGCCATGATACTCACTACCACCATATAATACTTTTATTAAGCCACAAATACATTAAGCTTGATTATAATCAATTTTTTTTTTTTTTTTTAAATAATACCACCTTCTTACTAATGCTCATAACACTTGGCTCCCAGGGATGTACTTATAATGAGATGGCCGGGTGTATTTTCCATTAAAGGCCTCTGTTGGAGTTTCTATAGAGCTTTTTCTCATATATTTCAAGTTAACTGCTCCCTTTATTTTTATGTTTGCTTCACAATAGCCAGTCCCTTTTCAATGATTAATTTTCTATTCAAAAATAATTTGCTTCTTTTTCCTTTGTCCTGTCATGGTTTCACAACAACCTCTTTCCTTTTCCCTTGTCCACTGCAGAAACTCACCTCTGACGGGCCCCCCCAGACCACTACCTCCTAGTCTCCAAATTCTTTTTAGTGACACAGCGTCCAAAATATTTAGAAGCTCCCCCCAGCAGGGGGCCACTCAATTAACAAAAACAAAGCCCTGAATGATCAAGGCTATAACTGAGCCAAGATGTACTGTAGCCATTTATATTATATGACCTCAGCAGTCTCTTGATTGAATTGCAGCCCTGCATTAAATCAAACACTATGTGTTATGTGTGTGATTTTCTAAATGCTGGGTGTGTGAGATGGAAACAGGAGGGTGAGGGGGGTGGCAAAGAGATTATAAATACTCTCAGAAAAAAAAGAAATCTCAATTCTGAATGTATTTGGTTTTTCTTTTTTAATGTGCTCTTTACTTTGTTTTGGAACTTAGACACATTTTGCAAAATCCTCTGAACTGGTATTCCGAGGCATGTTTAAACAACAGAAATAATGGAAGCATAATTGATCGCAGCTGGGAACTGTCACCCTATCAGTAAGCAGCACCTAACTGGCAAATACTACAAGCTTGTTACAGATTCCTTTATGAATTGGGCACTGTGAGAAGGCTGGGCATTCTTTATACCACACACTCAAAATCTTCACTGATTTATTTCTCAAATTTTACTAGACTACAAACAGTAAGTGGTTAGTCTGTTGGCCTCTTTCCAGTGTGTTTGGGCAGAGAAGGTGGGGTGCTTGTTTCCTAAAGTTAAATACATAACAGGTTTATAAACATGCTATATCTTTCAGTCATGGAGGAGATATTCAGTAAAAACGATCTTCTTAGTACCTGCATGTTCATAGGATAAAGGAGGAAAAGTAAAAATATCTTATTTAGAAACCCATTTTTGTGAATCAAATTACTATAAAATTTTCCATACGTATCATATTCTAATCAGAGACTACCAAGGTTCAATTCTTATCTAGAAGCAGGCTTTTACATCCCTCTTTATTTCCTTAAACTCAGACATTCCCCGAAAAGGAACCAAAAAAAAAAAAAAAAAAAAAAAAAAAAAAAAAAAAGAAAAAGAAAGGAAAACTAATAACTCCACATTAACTTGCTAAGAGAAAAGCTACAGTAAGTCCCTTTTCCTATTTTCTTATATTTGTGTAGCTGTTAGACATTTTGCAAAGGAGGGGAGTACCAGCCAGCCTTTCACAACAAAAGACCCACTGTCACTGAGCCAGTCCCAGACATGGTGGAAACCAGCCCACAGGAAAAGGCCTGGCTCCAATGTTAGGCCCCGGCCGAGTACAGTCACTATATTCACTCAAATTGGCAACAGGTCTCAGTGTTCCTGGCTTTGAGCTGTGAACAAGGGTCGGGATTGAATAACCAATTATACAACCGCTGACTGAGTTTATCCAAGGTTTGCAAACTGCTATAATAGCCCAGTATTCAACCAACTGTTTTATCCTTTTCCAGATATAGTGTCATATCTCCCCTTGTGCTCCATTTACATGTCACTTTATTACATACATCCATTATAAAGGTTAATACCGTGTCACACTCAATGCCTAAATGTTGCCATACAGGAGTTCCGCTGCTCTCCGGGGCATTTCATATAGACACCTTTTTCTGTCTTTCACTTTCTCTCTGCAAGCTAAACCAAGTTTCTGTCGAGACTACGGAACAGTGGATGAAAGAACAGTAGCCAAATGTCAACAGTTTCAAAAATACTCCTTACACTAATAGGCTGTTTTAACCCACCTTGGTATATTAAAAATGTGAAAATTCTGAACTTTGGCAGTTGACACTAGCACCCAAATCTGAGGTGCACATAAAAATTTATGCAAATGTGAGCCTCGCCCTCTGCCAAAATGGACATCTCTCTCAAAGTTCAAGAAGAGCTACAATTATTTTCTAGCATATTTGCATGCCTGCCTTTATACAAAGTGGTTGCAATGGAAATAAAAAATAGAAATAGAATTTCAAGTACTTTTCCTAAATATCTACAAACCTGAAATCCCTGAATGAGTATTTTCCAACTCAATAAACAGAATGAAAGAAATAGTAGAAATATCAAGTAGTTGGGAAGGAGTTGGCTTTTTTTTTTTTTTTTTTGATGCCTCGATCTTTAGCCTTTTATTTTTACACTATGCTTGGTGTAAACTGGTGTTTTACACAGTGTAACCTCATCTCTCCACTGAGGTTTTTTATCTTTAAAATCAACAATACAGATTCCTTCTAGAAATGTAAGTGATATTCATTGGATTATATAAAAAAACACAGCAACATGTAATAACAAAACTGGTTAAAAACAAGGATATTATGCAAAATCTTTTACATCTTCAAATATTTTGAGATCTTTAAAAATAAGAGAAAAAGTTCCCTCTCCAGCCACAATGAAAACTTTTCATATAATCATATGTTGTAATAACTAAGCAACTACTCACAACTACTAATTGAGAGCTTAACTGGTGTTAATTTTAAAATGCTTTACATATGATTCTTTTTAATTCCTGCAAAATCCTACTTGTAGCTATTAAGAGCTGGGACTTTATAGCCAGAGTCTTCTTCCTTCATTTACAAGTTTAGACACCTTGTAAAATTACTTAACCTTCTGTTCCTCAGGATCTGTAAAATAAGTATAAGTCGAATACACCTACCATTTGGAGCTATTGAAGGCATTAAATGACTTTCTCTAAGTGTCTCAATACAGTATTTGTAGGTGATTGTCATCATTGCTGTCCCTTCTCTCCCACCTCCCCGCCCATCATCTCCATTTTCATAAGTAATTTACTGCTCAAATAACCAAATCTCAAGCAGCTCAGTGAGTGACAAAGCTCATAACAACATTTTGCACCTTAAAGCAAATTAGTATCTGCAAGAATTTTACATGTTTGGGTGGCTTATTAATAATAACATCGATCTTCATTTATAGACCATCTTCTATGTTTAGCTATCTGCAAAGCAAAAGTATTAGGAAGACTATTCTCATAAAGAGGTCTAATCTTATTCTTGCAACTCATGAGTGTGATAATAAAATACCCAACATTCTGAATTCTACCACGGGCCTTCTTTAAATCATTATTAGTCTTAGCTAAAAGTTTTAAGCATGACTATTTTGGTTATTTTATATCTAAAAGCATAAATATTTCTAATTTCTTGACCTTCACTTGTGACTAGAAATAATTTGATCACCAAATCCA
This sequence comes from Lipotes vexillifer, assembly GCF_000442215.2. NCBI lineage: Eukaryota > Metazoa > Chordata > Mammalia > Artiodactyla > Lipotidae > Lipotes > Lipotes vexillifer. The sequence continues at coordinate 325,399 of NW_006770652.1, forward strand.
GTGGTGGTGTGGAAAGGAGGAACAGATCTATTCAGAAAAGCAAAACTGTAAAGACTCTGTGCAGCCCTTTCACTGTTACCAGGACATTCACTAAGTTAGAACTTGTTGCTGATCTCTGAAAAAGGAAAAAAAACAACTTGAGTTTTTACATTTTGGCAGGTTTTAGAGATACAAAGATGCCAGCCATGAAAGCCAATAAGAAACCTTAAAATCATTATAAAACATTAAAATGTTAATACGAATCAAGCTGAATAAGGCTAACATTTGCAGGTAGCTGAAAAAATCAGCTTCATTACTTTATCAAAGGTAATGCAGTAGAGGGAGAAGAAAACTCTGGGGTCAGAACTAGGTTTGAATCTTGGTTCTGTTCCTCACTGACAAGTGGTTTCAGGCAAGGCAGTTAACTAGTTTCAGTTTGCTCTTTTTTTTTTTTTTTTTTTGCGGTCCGCGGCCCTCTCACCACTGTGGCCTCTCCCGTTGCAGAGCACAGGCTCCGGACGCGCAGGCCCAGCGGCCACGGCTCACGGGCCCAGCTGCTCGGCGGCACGTGGGATCCTCCCGGACTGGGGCACAAACCTGCGTCCCCTGCATCGGCAGGCGGACTCTCAACCACTGCGCCACCAGGGAAGCCCCAGTTTGCTCATTTTTAAAAGTGAAATTGGGATGCCTGCTTGCCTTACAGGGAGAAGCGAGAGACACTACTACAGGGTCTAACATGCATTAAGTGCTTAATAGAGGATAGCTGCTATCAGCATCTTGCTCATCCTCATCAGCATCACCATGGTACCCTTTTACTGCCACTGTGAATATAAGTGGTGTAATTTTCTTGTTAAGCAGCATTCTAGAACTACTGACTCCAAGCAGTAATTTCTGTGTTTAAATGTATACTTTCTAAAGCAAACTGATGCCCTATAACTGCACAACGGTAAGGAAGAGGGCAAAACAAGAAACTCCAGTCCTTTACATATTTTGGCTATAATTACAAATGGCCAGGATTGGCCAGAATATTTATCTAATGACTTTCAAAGTTTGCAATAATATGAAAGACTGGCATTGAAATATAATATTTATATTTTTCCTTTCTTTTCTCCAAAAACGTAAAAAACTTATGGCAAATTATTAATATTCTGATTACTATTATAATTACACCCTGATAGTACCAGAATGGCAAAGAGAGGAAGTAAAGGCAGATGAAAGTCTTCACATTACATCACCCTAAGGAAAAGAGCCGTTGTGCATTGAGAAGTCCTCTATTCTTACAATGAGTTTTGTTCTTTACGTCATTTTCTCAGAAGAAAAAAATAAATAATGCTGGCATATTATATCAGCCAACTGCAGAAAATCTGAAAAAAGTAATGTACAATCCACACAGGTAAATATTTAGTTATTAAAAATATGTTTCCGGGATACATCTTTAATCTGAACACATGACTTTATAGCAGGATTTTCCCCCGTGATGCTCTTTTAAAATATGCAAAATGCAGCTACCTATCTCTTTTTGCATATATGCAAAACAGAATTCACCTTATACCAGACTCTGCATTTGTAATAGCTAGGACAAACTTACATAACTTAACAAATGATAACAATTACATGAACAAAGTGACAGCTTTGAAACCCCAAATCAGTGAAACAAACACTGTAAGTATCATGAATGTCCTGCATTTTGGAGCCATATTAGGCATTGTTCCCTCTTCTCTATTTTGGTTATCGTAACAATGAAATCATTAATATTTATTGACTGTTTAATATGTACCATATGGGTAGTTTATGCAGTTATCTCATGCAATTATTAAAACATCTTAAGAGGTAGGTACTAATATTAATTATTATCTGTTTTACAGAGGAAACTGAGGCTTGGAAAGGTTAAGTCATTTCTTAAGGACACACACTTAGTGAAGAATTCAAACTCCTACCTGTTGGATTTCAAAGTTTGCTCTCTTAACTAGTAACCATGTAGACTCACCCAGCCTGCTAACAATAACAATAGGTGACATATTGGAAATAGAATTGAGTGCATACAATATAATACCACTCGGAGGGCCTGGTGGTGATGATTTCTGAATTCTCACGGGTAACCCTGATTATTTTAGGGATCAGAATAACATCCAAACCTCTCACCAAGGCCTACAGGGTTCTGTAAGCTTTAGCTTCCATTTATTTCTCCAGAGGCATTTTCTACTACCCTTCCCATCATGCATTAGCCACCATGGCCATTTTTATACCTCAACTAGCCAAGTTCACCCTCACTCATGGGTGGTTCCACTGTCTGTTCAGGGTTTTTTGGACACTTCTCCAAACACGTCACACGACTGACTCCTCCTTTTATTTGCATCTTAACTCATGTTTCACCTTTTCAGAAAGGCCTTCTCTGACATACCATCTAAAGCAATATAGCCCTATTATCACTTCCATCCAATTTCTACCCCATTTCCTTTATTTTTTTATAGCACTTGTCTCTAATGGAAATCATCTTATTCACCCTTCCTTTCCACTAAAATATAAACTGTAGGAGAACAGGGGACTTATCTCTCTTGTTCACTATGTATTTCTATTTCCTAAACTGAAGCCTGGCATATATCAGACACACATGAAAATATTTGTTGAATGAATAAATGAGTACAGGAATTTCTGCCAAATTCTTGGAGATCCTCTTTGCTTTAACATGACTCAAGGTTACATATGATTTTGAAGTCATTCCTCCTGTGGGAAGACCATTCTTCAAGTTACTCATAATTAGGGCATAAAATGATAAATATGCATTATCCATGTTTCTTAATTATCTCCCATAGATGCTATACATCAAAAGAGTTATACTGTGGATATAGGCAGGGCCATATTTATTAGCTCTAATTAAATACATTAACGTAATCAGAAAAGCATAGGTTATAGGAAACTAATAGTCATATAATTTCCTTGTCCTTTAAACGATTCTGGGCTCACGTTTTTCCTCATTTTGGACAAGTTTAAGCTCTTGTTGAATGCATCAGTTATGTCAGAGAGATATAACCAGTAACAACAACATCTGCTTCTATACCCAAATTTCTGTATATATGTACATATACTTGGAAATACGTAACTTCTTACTGCACATGCACTTAACTTATATCTACGTGTGTGTTCTCTGAAGGATTTATAAAACTGTGACAATTAGTTGGGTAAATTGAGCAAAAAATCCCTTTCATTCCTTTACTATGGAGTCACATTATATAAATATTTAATTCATCTAAATTCAACTATATTCATTTATAAAATAAATTAAAAGAATAGTAAGTTTAAAAAAATAACAATTTAGGTAGGGCAGATGATTCTGTTTGTCACTGCTGTCAATAAACTGCACTCAGAGAGTTGACACATGACACATGATTTGAGACTGCTGTTCCCTCACTTGGTCTCAGGTCCTGTTTGCCTCTCCAAGTCTGAGCATCTCCTTCTGCCAAAAGTGGGTTTCATGTTTAAAGGCACAAACTTTTCATTCAATACAAAACTCAAGTCAACAACTTCACTTGAGGGTCAACCAAAGAAACAGCAACATGCTGCAGTGGTTTGGTGGACTGACCACATGATAATGGTGGGATAGTCTCCACTGTGGCAAGTTCCGAGGTATTTCCAGGTGTAATTCTGTCCTTCCCACTGACTTTAGAATCTAAACCCAGTTTCAATGTGACTCTACTATATTGATTTCAAATAAAAGATCAATTACATATTGAATCTCTACTTTACTATGCACATACAGGTAAGAAAAAGTTATATTTTTCCACTTGCTTTTGTTTTTCTAAAAAAATTAGGGGCATAATATCACAAATCTTTATAATCTCTTCAAAAATTGACATGAGTTAAGAATTGAGAGTAGAAATGCCTGCTGTTCATTAACTAACTTATATAAAAAATATTTATTTTATGCCCACTGTGTGGCAGTCACTATGCTATGTACTGTGGATACAAAGATGAAAGATATATTCCCCGTCCTAAAAACGCTTACGAGTTAGACAGGGAAATTACCACTGTACCAGGAGCAGTGACAGAAGAATGCTCAGGATGTTATGGGACACAGAATGAGGCTGTCCAGCTCAGGGAAGGAAGGACATTAATGCAAGAAGGTCTACAAAGGAAAACTAGGTTATCTGAGCTACGTTTTGAGAGCTAAGAGGAGTTTTTCATGTGACTGAAGAGGACAGTATCACCCAGAAAGGGGAAGCAATATGGAAAAGGGGATGGTAACAAGAGAGAGCTCAGCATGTTCAAGAAACCAAAAGAAGTGTGATATGTTTAGGGCATAAGATGGATATCAGAAAGTGGAGAGGGGTAAAACTAGATAGAAGGAGAGAAGTCAGACCATAAAGAATCATGAATACCATAACAGAGAGGTAGCAAGGCTTTGAATTTAAGCAGGGAATTGACATAATCAGATTGATAAATTCCCCTTCTTTAGAAGGAAGGGCTGGGAAAACCAAATTGCATGGTGAGGTCCTGTGCAGTGATCTTGTATTGGAAGCTCTGTTACCCAGAGTTGTAGCTGTGTAGAGAAAGAGAGTGGGTAGGGAAGGGGGTGGAGGGGGGGAGAGGAAGAGGAAGAGAGAGAGAGAGAGAGAGAGAGAGAGAGAGAGAGAGAGAGAGAGAGATACCATGTCTTTTCCATAAGAGAGTGGTTAGGCTCAAGGCCAAAAAAATTATGTCTAAATGGTTTATGAAAGCAGATAGGAGCCTGAAGTGGGTGTCTGAAACTGGGGTACTGGGGGAAAACCCCCCCAAAAGATAAATGAGAACAAAGTATCTCAGATCCAAATGGTCAGATGAAAGTACAATCTAAGTTAATGTAAGAAATATAAGGGTTTTGAGTCATTTTACCTGATAGGAAAGTAGCTACTAGTGAAATCATTCCAAGTTATGACCAGTGTGTGGCTTTATTGCTTCCAGCATAAAACAGTTTTACAGTAAAACTTTTCCATAGTGAAGTCTAATGTTTAACTCATGTGCCCCAAATATAAAATGACAATTTTCATAAATTATCATTTAACAATACTACCACCTCACAGGGGCCTTAACAATGCTATTTTGAAAAATGCTGATTTTTTTTTTCCTCATCACACTATAGCCACAAGAGCAAGTTCAGGAGTAATCATGGCAAAAAGGAGGGATTACACTCATTACAAAATCATCTGAATCCAACAAAATCACTTGACTTGACTTCTGCTGAATGGTCTAACTTAGAACCTTCTAAAACTTTTGATACTTGCTACCTAGAGTGTGCCTACATTCAAATGACAAAAATAAATGAACAAGTAGCAAGTGAATTTTAATAAATATTAGACATAAATTCAGAAATAAACAATCATGCTTATTTTGACAATTTTTTAATTAAATTCTTGGGCTAGTACAAAGATACCTGTGATTTTACTATGCGTACCTATAATACAGTCATATTCTATGCTAAAACTATTTCTAGTCCTTATGATGAAATTAATTCTTTCCGGGTTTGAAGAAAAGTGCATTATGAGTAAGAAATACTGGCCTAAAATTAATTGCATGGGGACTTCTTGTTATTTCAGTTTTCTGGCAATTTTTGATCTCAAATACAGAGCTTTGGGAAATTTCCCAGAAGCTTTCCTTATCTCTTTAATATATGATCATATATATACACCCAGATATGCACATATGTGCATATGTGCATAGATATAAACATATGTGTACGTAAGTATACGTGTCCATATATAATAGTAAATAACTTAATATCACAAAATGTTGTTTTAATTAGATAAAAGTTCTGTGTGTGTGTGTGTGTGTGTGTGTGTGTGTGTGTGTGTGTGTGTTCTGGTCTAAAGGATAATGTTCAATAGTGACCATTAATAGGTATCACGATAATCTAAGCACTTTTCCCCAAATCAATGTTTGTTTGTTTATAATCTCTTAACAAAACTTTGAAGTTTTTATTGCTAATAAAGATTGATACTGTCATATTAGAATTGCCTGAAAAATTTGGATACTGTATATTTTATATAGTAAGTAGCCACACCTAAAAATTACATTATTCAGTTAAAATCTGGTTCATAGCTTTGTGTCAGCAGAATTAGATGAGTCATTTTTTCTTAATTTTGAAAGTGAATTTTGATTTTTCTTATTAAAAGACTACAGATTGTCATTTAAAACCCCCTAATAAGTCAAAAAAGTAAGTTACATGTTCAACACTTTGTTGGGTATTTTGTACACTAAAAAAAGATTTTAAGAGACTGGTCTCTGCTTTTTTTTTTATAAGGATCTTAGAGCCAGAGGAAAAAAAATTAAGAATGCTGATATATGTAAAGCACAAGGAAACAATAAATACTAACCAGGTGATCCTGATTTTGAGTGTAATAAAGAAAATAGAAAACAATATATCAGAGCTAAAGTTGGTCAAAACCTCTTGAATGAGGCAGAATTTATTTTAAATCAGCAGAGGAGATTAGAACAAGAGAACAAAAGCAGGGGATAGAACAAGCAAGCATACAGAATAAGTGGGGAAGTTCTACTTGGCATTATTGGTAGGTGTTTGAAGCATACTGAGCAATTGATTTGATCAGATTTGGGAGGCCTTGGGAAGGTGGTTAAGAGTTTGCATTTGATGGAGTGAACAATATACAGCCATAGAAGTGCTTTAAACAGGACTGTAAAATAAGAAAAGTGGTGTTTCAAAACTTGAGTCCAGCATGTTAAGATAGCGTGTCTGAGTAAGGAGTAGGAGAGTGGCAAGGAAATAAAAGTCTCTGTTCTAAACCTAAACATGGGGAGACCTAGGGTTGGGTGTGCAGCACGAAGAATTTCTGAAAGGGAGGGAAGAGTCAGGGGAGAACGGTGGCACTGTCCTCTGAAACAGGAGGGCTCGTTTTGTGATTATTAACCACTTTTATTCCATTTACTGAATTTGCCAGTCACGTTCCCCTGGTGATTCCCTTGCCTCATCCCAGAGTTTAAATGTTCTGTGAAGACTGAGATAATAGTGCCCATATTGGGGATAGAGGGCAAGGCACCAAAGGTAAGATTTCTTACCTAAGGAAGAAAAAGAAGCTCAACTTTTCTGTTCTTGCTTTCTTTCCTGCTTTTAGTGGAAATCTCTGCTGTTGCTTTGGAGGATTTAAAAAAAGAAAAATCTCTCATCTCTGCTCTGGCCAACTAACCACGAGGCTAAAAGCTGCCTCCTTTCTAATCTATGTGTTAGGATACTGCTAACAGATGACTGTTACTAGTAGATAAATGCAAAAAAACATGGAAGTAAAGAAAACATGCAAGCACACAAGGTCTGATTGTTAAAAACAGCTGTGACTGCCTTTTTCTAACAGAAAATAAAATGAAAAACAAAACAGTTTAATTTTATTATCCACTATTCTTTTGCATTTAAAATAACTCAATTACTTTTAAATGATTAAAAATAAGAGAAGGGAGATGATTTCAAGCAGACTATTAAAAATGAAGAAATATATCAGCCAAAAAATACTGGACACAAAGTAAAACTTAAAACATATCTAAATATGTTTTATTTCCTCTCTCTTCTCTCTCTCCCTCTTGAGCTCTCTCCCTCTTGCTCTGTGTGTGTGTGTGTGTGTGTGTGTTCTTCCATGTCCGTTCTTTAGAACACAATCAGTCTTTCTTTGGAGAGTGTGTTTTCTTCTTTATTCCTAAATCAACACAGTTGAGGGAATTTGGAAAACTCTAGCTAAATTAAAGGCCAAATCCAGACACTACTTTTATTTAGGCTAAGTTAAACTGAAACAATGAGTCATAATGATTGTTAAACTGACAGAAAATAATGTTTTAAGGTTAAAAGAAACTAAGGGGAACTTAGGTTAAAAAGACTGAGATGTGACAGTGAAATTGAATATATATGGTTTTTCATGGACTAGAAATTTCCATAGCATCACCTCTAGCATGTCTGAGGCATGGAACAAACATGAACTTCATTTTAATCTCCATTGGCATATCATGACATACTAGCATGTTTTCAGTTTTCAACCCTAAGGAAAGGTTCAGAACGGACAGTAGAAGTATAGAGCTAAAAGTATTTATATTATATATTTTTTATTTTTTATATCATGTAAAATATATAGTTTTCAATAATTGAGAATTACTCTCTTCTACATAAGCTTTGGACTTGAGTCATCTTCAACTAGGTAGACATAAAGACTATGAGTATATGCCGGTTTTATACTTTCTCCATATTATTTGGTAGTACAAAATATAATTCTCTAATAGATTTGAAAAACAGAATCAAAACATAATGGACAAAATCAGAATATGTAAAAGAAGAATGGCTCTTCAGGTCAGTAAGTATTCAATGTAACCAGTTTGAAGGTATTAACACACTGCAAAGTGGAATGTAAGTCAGAGAGGAAGTTCTAGGCATCCAAAAACTGGGGGAGGGGTAGGGCCGGTAAAAACTGAGGCTGTGTAGAGGGAAGGAGCATAAATGTAGATTCAACCAAAATGACCAAGAGTCTGGACACACTGGCTAGACCAACCCTAAGGTAGAGATGGATGCCTAAAGGTATAGCCAACATAAGCCAGTCCCATAGGCGAAAGCATCCTTACTGTTGTAGGTACATTAGCTATAAATATCAAACTCATATAACTCCCTTGTTCTAATAACATGTTTACCAACAACCTTAAGACAATTATTTGGCTTTCCACATGAATCTATCTACAGGAAGAGAAAAAGTTTTTCCATTAGGACTTTCAGTATTCTGAACTTTGTAGTAGTTATTCTTTATTTTAAAAATGTATTTTTGCATTTTGGTTAAATAAATTAACCTCCTGAGTTTAGATGAAGTGAATCTACTGCAGAGAGATAAATCTGCTCCACTGTGATGGTAAAATCAGATTTACAAGCCTGTAAGCTATCTGATCACCAAGTTAATGAATGCTCTTCTATAACACCCCTTGAAAGTCTTTCTTATGAGGAAACCACACTATCATCTTTGTTAGTTTTCAGTTCAAATGCCACTTCCTTTGCAGATCTTTTCTGACCATTATCTAAATTAGCTCATCATAGTCATTGTCTATTACACTGATTTATTGTCTTCATAGCATATATTATCTGAAATGATCTTTCCTTAAAGTTTTTTTTTAATTTTTTGGCCACGTCATGCAGCTGTGGGATCTTAGTTCCCTGACCAGTGATTGAACCCGGGCCCTCAGCAGTGAAAGCACTGAGTCCTAACCACTGGACCACCAAGGAATTCCCTGAAATGATCTTATCTGTCTCCATCCACTAGACTATAAGTTCTATGAGAGTCTACCTTGCTAATCAATGTGCAGATCATAAAAAACAACTTTTAAATGTTAGTTTAATGTCAAATAAATGAAAGATAGAGGAAGTATGCTTAGTTTCTGTAAGTATAAGAAATAGTAACTTGATGAGAAGAACAGGATCTTAGTCATTGTATAATCCTGGAAGATGTACCAATTTGGGGAGATATGTGATGATTAAATGATTTTGTTTGACTAGACAGAATTAAGCAAAAATTTTAAAATAGTTTTAGCTTAGTACTATTTACAACTTTAGCAGTTGGACCAAACGCTGAGTAACTGAGTAAAAGAGAAGTTCACTTTAGCCAAACATGAATTTAATTTGAAAACTACTCTTCTGTCTAGAAGACTTTGCTTTTGTCCTTATTCTAGGAAACAGGAAATGACACTAATACTAATAATACTGCTGCAAGTAAAGAAGCAGAAAGGAAGATATTAATCTTCAAATTAAATAACTAGCATATAAAAACCATCTAGTACAAATAAATAAATTTTCATTTTATTTCACAGTAAATCTATGCAAATTTTAAACAAAATTGGTAAAATATTCTGTTAATGTTCAATTGACATGGAATTGAGAGGCTCCAAATAGGCCATTAAAGTTCATTCCTTCAACATTCAACATGTATCAATGCTTACAGAGATTCTACTATGAACCAGACACTGGACAAGCATCTGGAAATCCAGCAATGAACAAATTGGGTACTCTCACTTCCATGGAGTTAATAATCTAGAAGAATGCTTTAAGAAATAAACTAAACTTCTGTGACCTAGTTAGCTTAGTCTTTTTAACAACCTAACTCATTCAGAATTTAATTGCTGAACAATTAACACCTGAAATTTCCCCCAAAATTCTTTGAAACAACCTAACAAAACAAGGAGTAATGGAAAAAGCCCAGGCTTGAGGGTGGAAAGACCAGATTCCTGCCCTGGCTCTTCTATCAGTCACTGATAGCTTTGAATAAAACATATTATCCTCGTAGGTCTCTCTTTGGCAAGATGAAGGACTGGATGACAGAACCTCTTAAATTCCATCTAGACCTATGGATAGGTCTCTGATTTATTTGATTAATGCATAAATTCACATATAAACAGAAATAAAATGGGGACGGAGCAAAAAATGACCTTGTGGAGTACATAGACTTCTCTAAAGGTCTACTGATTATTTCAGTTTTGAAGAAGTATTGAAATGCTTTCTTCATGGCATTAAAAAAGAAGAAAACCTGTCATCCATTTAATCAAAGCTTTGTACTTCCTCTTTGGGAAAGATCACAAAAACTGACAAGTGCTTTTGATACACATTTTAAAAAAACATTTATAACCTGAGTTATATAAAGTAAATTTTATGAGGTGACTGTTTTCCAACCTGACAGCTTTTATTGAGAGTTTAGACATTTGGACAGCCATAGATTTCATGTTTCACTGTCAGAAGTTGTAAATCAAAATCTACTTTCTTAAATACCTGATTTTTCCATTTCCACCCATGTGTTGTCATAGGATTAATATAAATGCTGAATTGGTGTCGTTTGTGTTTAAACTAAACATCGAATTATTTGTGGAAAAAATTAAAGTGGATGGAAGTTGCAAAATTAAATAAAAACATTTCAGTGAAAAGGCTAAATCATTACAAATATTTAGTAAATTCTGATGTTTATTTCAAAAGATTATTTTTTATCTAATTATTTTCCTAAGAAAGAATTATATGAACAAAATATATAGCTGATCAAACTTTTTTGTTTTGTTTTTTATCAATTCCAAATTCACTCATTAGAAACCCACGAACAACTCACTTATATGGATAATACTGCAAAGTAATGCTATGCACTTTTAAGAAGTGTTCATAAGACACTGAAATGATTTACAGTTGGTAAAAAAATACATATATACAAATATATGGAATGCATTGGGAATGCTTTTCGATGTAAAGAAAACATACGATTCCTTAACTTTAATAAGTCCATCTAAATCTACTTAGATCCTCCAAAATTAAACAAGAATAGAAGAATTATAGATTTTTTTTTAATGATGTTGTTAAATTAAAATTTTTTCCCTTCCATTTTTGTTGGCATTTCCTTTTCTTGTTTGGGCCAGAATTATAAACAGGAAAGCAGACTATGAAGAAATTTAAAATAGTGGGGAAAACAAGTTATTTAAGCTTCTTTGAATTTAACATAAGAACAATTTTTCTAGTTATCAATTCAGTGCTTTTTATTTTAAAAGAATTGTTAGACCATTCTTTTTCTAATACCCAATTCTTTTCCCAAGAATAATGAAATCTTGGTATAATAGGATAAAGATCTTAAGAAATCATTGGTTTATCCCACAACAGCTGGTGTTTCAATCATACCGGAAAGACATCCTTCCACTTAGAATATTCAAAAGTAGATTCTACACTCTTGATAATAGGTTTTAGGCAATAAGTTCAAACTACTGTATCTTGCTATTTAAATTATAAGAAGGCCTTATTTTAAACACATATATTTTTCTTTTCAATGATAATAATTATTGCTTATATCTTGACAGGTAACTAAGAAATTTTAAGAAAATTCTGGGAAAATGGTGACATGAATGGAATAAGATACTATTTTGAAAATAATTTATTTCAATTCAATAAATACTTAACAAATACCTATTTTCCTGGCAGTAAAAACCTAGACCTCATAGTGCTCTTGTAGGAGACCAATGCTCCTATTGTATTACTCAGAAATTATTTTCCTAGAAGAAATTTTAACAATAGAGTAGGAATGCAACTATGACTTCAAAATATGACAAATTCATGAATAAAATACATTTCTTGCTAAGTAACTTTTACTGCTTTTAAATTTTTATTAATATATATCTGCACCATTCTTCCTTTGTCTTGTATCAGACCAGCAATGAATAGCATCAAAAGTTTAAGAGAAAATTTATAAAAGAAAAATTTTAATTAAGCAAATAATTTCTATTAACATGCTTTTATCTTCTTTTTTATGATTTAGTAAGACTACTCTTTTGATTTTAACAGTGAAAGGCAGGGTTCACTGTGATCATGGTTTGCAAATCACTAGTATGGCCCATGTAGTTCTTGTAAGGCAGAACAAAAAAGGTCAGAGGAGACTATTTCTCCCATGGGTACTCTGCTAAATTACCTGTAGCTTTAGGTAAACCACAGAACTTCTTTTCATCCCATGTACTGGGAAGGAGGGGTAGAGAATGACCTAGAAGCACATAATTTCTAGATTCCTTCAAGCTGTATTTTAAAAAAATTAAATACTCATTAAAAATGAACTGTCTATAGGTTTATCTCAGTACAAAGAATAAAGTATTCATGACATATACAAGTAAATGATATGGTAAAGTACCTAAGATTTTGAATATAAGGTTCAGGAAGCGATCTGAAATTCTGAGGTATCAACGTTGTCTGTGGTATAAACATGCTATTTTAGGAAATACCAAAGAACTTTCAGCTCACCTTTTTCCATCATCAATTCTTTCATAATTATATTTAAAAAGCAACTCAAACCCACTAAGTACAAAATAGGATTCATATTTGGCAATTATTTTAAGTTTAAGGTAAAACAAGGATGAAGGTGTGGAAGGTATACTTTTAATTAATTCTAGCCCCATAAGAGGAAAAGCTTTTGAGAACTGCAAGTATCCCATGACAAGCTTAGTTGCCTCATGAAGTACTTACTTCTTGATTCAAGACTTGTTCAAATAAGGACTTAATGATGAACTAATTATTGGGGATGCTATAAAGGGTCATCATTCTGTTTTCCTCTAACTAATGCTCACTCACTTTTTAGAGGTCAGCTTAAGCACATCCTCCTCCAGAAAGCCCCCTCTGAGGTCCCAGTTTGATTTGGATATCACTACGCATATATACATCCTGGGGTTATATTCAAAATTTGTTTAAAAAACAATAACGAAAACCTAAAACACTTAACAACTGGTACTGCAGACCCAATAACTAAAGCATGGTCATGGAAGCCTTATGTTAACTGCCAGGCATGAAATTCTTGGATCTTGGAGAGGCCAAAGTGGTCCTGGGGAAGGGCTGAGACGTTTAGGGTAGTAAAGGGGCATTCGGGGCCTTGAGATATTGGCTAGTGACCAATGATAAAGAATAATTTTAATGTTACTAATGTGTACCTGCTGAATACAGCTTTGTCTTACCAAAACATCTGTAAGGGTATGCTATAATTTACAGACTTTTTTTTCTGTCTCCCAACTAAACAGTAAGGTCCTTGAGAGAAGACACTGTATCTTTCCTATTTTCTTTGTATCCCCAAGAGTTAGAACAGTGCCTAAGACAAAGTAGGCAGTAAATATTGGTTGAGTTAATATATGAAATTTCATGCATCAATTTAGGGCTGAACTAAGTGGCTTTGACAGTTTCAGGTTATATAATTCTACTCTACAGTACATTTAACTTCTTAAAAACATCATGGGTCTAATACAGAGATCATGTAATTTTACAAGTAGTGGAGTTGAAATGCTTTTGTGTTCTTAAGAAAACAATCAGTAAGTTTTGAATAGTGGGCGATGAGACTGTAAAATCTTATCCAACCTAAAAATGTCATTGTAAGGTGTTGTTCAGGGTAGTTTTAAACGTAACACAAATGGATTTTACGTTGAGTCAGCAAAAGTGCATGGACTAGACCCTGCCTCCTGAATCCTAGCCCCAAATGTTCTATACTGTATTATACTAAAGGGCAATTAAAAATCTCTTTTCCTTATTATTAAAGAGAATTACTCATTTGCTTTGATCCAAAGTTTCAACAGACAATGAACACTGCTATCTGAAATATATCAATACCAACTTAAATATAATTATAATTATATTCCTTACAAGAAACACTCATTGCTAATATGGGAATATTCGGTTGCTATTACAAGAACACAGTATTGTGTGTAAAACTGTATTATTTGAGAAATAGACCATACTGCCAGCTACTTTCTAATTGATCAGAGATACTTTAGCTTAGGATAGGCATACTACAAAATCTAAAAACATTACTGATGTTATTGTAAAGTGAAATAAGGTTTCAAAGATACAAATTCACGATATTATGGTTCAGGGTTCAATGATCATGTCTCACCAACATTAGTAGGGAAAATGAGAAAGTGCTCGTTTGGACCTGAGATTCAGCAGAGGAAGTAACAATCTGAAAAGAAGGAAAGTTGTCTTATCATGTGAACACAATGAAAAGGATAACTGCTCATATATGTATTTAATATTGGTATTTCTCTAGACACTGTCCTAGCTATAATAAAAATTAGGATTGAATGATAGCTAAAATAGATGTGAAAGTTATCCTGAAAAAACTGAAATATTCATTCTTTTTTATGCTCTTCACTTATTAAAAAAGAAAAAAATTGGAGCTATAGATAGATATAAAATGCAACAATAAAAATATGTAAGAAAATGCTGAAAAAGAAAGATTTGAAATAAAATGATTTGAGGGGGTCAGATCTCAGAGTAGCACATACAAACCTAAGGTTTGGTACAACTGCCAGTGCCTCCTACAACTCAGACCTACAAGAGAAGCAGTTTACAGTTTCATGATGTCCATCAGATAAAAACAAATCAGTTGCATAGATACAAAAAAGTTTTTCCTGATGCACAAATCTGAATGAAAATCTTCCCATGGGTACTCATTAATGGAACACCCGATTTGATTTAGAGAACTATATCCTTGCAATAGCATGTTCTTTATGAACATTTCTTTTTAAACTCCTCAATGCAGACTAATGATATAATGCCAAAGCACAGTTTAATAAAAACAATTGTACAATGGCCTAAGAATGGAACGTGAAATTCTGCTTCATCCAGGGATAAAATTTTGAAACCTTTAGGTATGCTTAGACTAAGAGTAATCAGACATGAATATTCTATTTTGCAACTGAGCTTTTGATAATTGAACAACAGACTTCAGATTTTATACAACTTGATAAGAACATGGAAAGCAGAAATTATTTTTGCTTATTAGATTGATTCAATAAATATGTATTGAGCACACAATGTGTGCCAGGCACCATTCATTGGAAATGGAGATAATACTGAGTTTAAACAAAGAAATGATAAGTACCAATAAATTGTACTGTTTCTGTGTTTACTGTAGCTAAAGAAGCTCCACACAAAATAAAAATAAATACATTAAGGGCCACAGAGAATATTTATAACCTATACCCAAGGTCTGTCAATGAATCTTTTCCTCTGATTGGAGAACTGCCACTTTTAAGTACAAACATTCTCAAAACCTAAAGTATAAATCATATATCTCCTTGGCTGATATAAGAAAGAAATATGCCCAAGAAATTTAGTTTTATAACTAAATTTAAAGAAAGGCACACTACTATGTATTTTTAAAAAGGCGTAAGATGGTATATGAAGAAAAAATAGCTTTTTTCTGACTGCTCTCCTTGTCTGTTTCTCAGTTGTCTTTCCTTGGCTCCCAAAACATTTGCAACACAAAGAATACTGAATGGGAATTTTGGGGTCTGTGTTACCGAGATAGGAATTATATCAGTAATTCTTGAATCCTGTCTGCCTGACATCTGATATGATACATGACATAGATCATCTCTGAAATAGAGGAAGGAAAGGAGAAGAAAGAGAAAGAGAAAGAAAAGAAAGAAAGAAAGAAAGAAAAAGAAAGAAAGAAAGAAAGAAAGAAAGAAAGAAAGAAAGAAAGAAAGAAAGAAAAAGAAAGAAAAGGAAGGAAGGAGGAAAGGAAGAAAGGAAGGAAGGAAGGAGGAAAGAAAGAAAATTAAATAGATGACTGAATCATAATGCAATCGTAGGTTATCCATTTTTATAATTTAACTTGGATCATTTTTTCAAACAAAAACATTAAATTACATTAATATATTCAAAACCTGTCTTATCCTGTCCTTAACATGCATTTTAAGTCCAACAGTAATAATACCTATTTCCAACAATATTCAACGAAAATGTGCCTTTTCCTATTCTTAGCAGTAGTGATAGAAGGAAAACTATCCTTTCTAGTAAACGTGATATGAAGGAGAAGGTGAACTATTACTTGTGATTTTTCCTCATTCTGCCTTCGGCCTATTTTTAAAGGAGAATACAATATTTCTTTTAAGATGACTCTCTAAATTAAAGCATCATGTGTACAGGGGCAAAGTCAGGTTTAAATACCTATGTGAGCCAGAGAGTTTTAAACTGTTCTTTGGCCAGATGCTATTGATAATCAGAAGCCCAGAATACTTGAATGAATCAGTACAAATATATCACTACAACTGGGAAAGACTTCAAAGCGAGCTAACTTTTTCTATTGTTTACCTTTAAGGGGGTAGGAGTGTTCATCTGTCCATTCAAACAACCTTCTAAAGTGTTAGCTTCAATATAGATTTTGCCTGGCTAGCTGTTTCAAAGTTAAAACTGCTACAGACAGGATTTATATTTGTGGTATATAGTTTCAGCTTTCTTGCCTAACCTATTTCATGAACTGAGTTATGCACTGAGAGCCTCAATTTTTAAATTATCATGTTAGAACCAATTACCTTCATAGTAGTAACACATAGAGAACCAGTAACCTAGATCTCTGAAAGCTAATTTCTTAGTGTGTTAATATAGCCAAAGTTACCATTGAATTCTCAGGATAATTTATCTGCCAAGCGAATAAACTTTCAAAAGACCTAGGAAAGAAAATCATATTTACAAATATGCCAACTTCTATTTCAAGGCCTACAAGGAGATCACAGAAAAAAGGTAATAGAACACAAAATCACTTTTACTATTGTTTGAATACCACAAATCAAATCAAATCTTCTTGATCTGAATATTACCAGATACGTGTGAGGAGGAAAATTAAAAGATAGGTACACACACACACACACACACACACACACACACACACATATGTATACACACACATATATACATAGGGACACGGAGATGCTCCATACTTTTCAAAATCAACAAATCTGTGCCTCTCAGTGAAATATAACACTTCAGCTTTATCAAGTTCAACCCCATGAGTCATTCTTGGAATGAATTATATGGTATCTATCACAGGATGTTTTCTATAAGTATTCTTAAGAGAAGGTAAACCAGTAATAAATCTTTAATCTGTGCATAACATCATCAAATACAGAAATACATTCGTATAGAATGTATCTACCAGTCGGACTCAAGATGTTAATCACTATAACTATAAAATTGGAAAACAAATGTATGGAATAGAACATTTGCTTTAATTTTCTACTTAACTGCCAGAAGATACTATTTCTCTTCATTTAAATAAACTTTTCTATGTTTATGTGAGTTTTATTATTTCATAATCACATCTAAGTGTCATGATTTGCAAAATATACATAAGCATCTCCTAAATCTGGATAAAGTTTTTAAGAAAAGCATTGTTTTTAAAAAGTAAACATTTTATCAAGAACTGGATATGATACATACAATAAATACCTCAATAGTAATCTTTATAAGACTATGCTCAGTTCTAATATTTATCACACAACAGCTACACTCTCCCTTCTTTCAGTCCTTCCCTGCCCCCAACAAATACATAAATAAACACACACACACATACACAGGAAAGTTCTGTGAACAACATGCAAATATTGAGTTCATACTAAGGGCCAAGCACAGTAATAGGCTTTTTATGTGTGTAATCTCATTTAATCCTTATACCTGCTCTATGATAGTTAATATTCCTTAAAAATTAAGGAAAAATTACCTATATTCTTACAGCAAGTTATTAGCAAAATCTTCATTTGGACTTGGCAAAGCTCTGTTTCTTCAATTCTTCCAGTGTTCCCTATCTCAATAAGCCTTGCTACCAGTCTACCAACTGCTGATGATCAAAGTTTCAGAGCAAAACGTCTATTTTTCTCAACCCATCTATCAGACATTAATTACACAGAGGCATCTCTTCTTAAGACAAAGTGCCTATTACCGTAGGTGTGCAATGCCATAGGACTCATGCTACACAGAAAAAAAAAAAAGTTCTAGGGTCCAACTCACAAATATAGAATAGTAAATCATTTTGTGTTCCAGTTCTATTCTCTAAGACATAGTTTGCTTAACTATGCACGTATGCTCGAATTTCCAGTTGTTTTTATTGGAGAAAGACATTGCGTTTCAGAGCATTTCATCTGCAGTGTTTAATGAGTTGGACATTGGAAGCTATTTTGAGCACATAAAGACTGTTATGTGCTATGGAAACTTTATTGCAAGTTCCGCATCCACAATCTGTGTTCTTGTGAAAGTATATCAAATCCTAAAGTTTGGATGAATTAGACTACAAATTCAGCCAATTAAAAAAAAAAAAGATGATCTAAATTGTGAAGATTGGCCATCCATTTAGAGTAGTTTGTTTATATGAGTTACTGGGACTCAGTAACTATCAGTAGAGAATATGGGGTAAAATCATCCCACAGCTCTTGACGAGATTATCAGAAAAAAAATGTTTTATCGTATTTATGAGTTTGGATTTTTATGTGTGAAAATTATGTGTAAAATGAGCTGTTATAAAGAAAATCACGGAGACCTTAATTAAGTTTTTTGAAATTCAAACCCAATTATCAAGGCAAAAACTTCAAAGACAAAACCAGGCAAATATGGGAAAAATCTGAAACTTTCCTCTTTGTAAGATTTTCGCCTACGGATTTTAGAACTTCCACTGAAATTACAGTAATCTTCCCCTACCTGTAAATTCTCCTCATGTGAAAATAAGTAGATGTATATTCGTATACTTTGTTCATCACTGCGAGAATTCTCGATAAAATACATGTGAATCATGAGTGACTCCAAGTTTTAAAGTAAAAACTTGGTAGTTACAGTATAAGCCATTTATTCAACAGACATTTATTAAGTGCCTACTCTGTGCCACGTACTTTTGGCCAGGCTCTCAGGGTGAGGGACAGACTCTAAAATCAGCACATTAGTCAAAAGTAGCTAATAGAGAAAATAACCCTTGAAAACCTTTTTATTTGCCCAGAAGGTACAGTATGCATTTTGTGTACCCAACCCTAAACAGTAAACTTTTAAGCACACGGATGTTTAAGAACCAACTATATTAGACTAAAGGAAAACAAACAGAATGACTATATAAACATTAAAACCATTCTGTATTTAGGAAAGCTATCAAATTCCGGACCTAAGAATGGCGGGGAATGGGTGGAGAATTCTAAAAGGTTCCTAACCTCCTGCAGATTTTACTCAATTGCTTGATGCATCTTTAGGGTAAGCAAGATAATGTTGCATGAAGATTAACCAAAAAAATGTTGAAGCTGTAGGGAGTAATATTCTGAATTTAGTACATTAATGTATGTGTGTTACAACTACATGGTATAACAAAAGGCAAGATAAACCTAGTCTCTGCCTTCAGAGCTGGATAAGGATGAGGCAAGAAAGGCACCTAGAGTGCAA
Organism: Lipotes vexillifer; assembly: GCF_000442215.2. Taxonomy (NCBI): domain Eukaryota; kingdom Metazoa; phylum Chordata; class Mammalia; order Artiodactyla; family Lipotidae; genus Lipotes; species Lipotes vexillifer. The sequence goes on from NW_006770652.1 coordinate 345,062, forward strand.
ACGTTGAGGAGACTCACTCTTAGGGTCGAGCACTTGTTGACTCTTCATTTGCAAAACACAGACTGAGTGCCTTCTTAAATTTCGTGACCTAGGTACTAACGTTTTATATCAACTTTCCCAAGAGAGAATGATTCTCCAGGTTTCTTACTTTCACGGGGTATGGTGGCTATGGCCGTCTGATTTGTTAAAGATAAACCTATGAAGATGAATGCCCTTTCTGTATAATCCTTCATTAAAATGATTCATGTAAAATGAATTACCAAGCACTTCATTGAAACCACAGGGGAAGAATATCAGAAAAGTTTTATCTAAAAAGGAATGACCCTCTATTTTAATATAGTCGTATAGAATATGAGAGACTTTGACTTTCCTTTAATTGATATGCTGTTCTTACTAGTTTATTTTAGTGAATATAAAATAAGCACTTATATACAGATTTACCAGATTATTATTCACCTAAATATATATTTATAGACATTGACTTAAAAATCCTCATTCACTATAAGGTCCTAATTTCTACAAAGCAAACTCTCTTACTATGAGAGTTTTCAAGAATACAACCATATAGCTGATGCCATAATACTTTTCACAAATCCTGTTGTCTAACAGTTACATGTATCACTGTCTGTCGGTAGATTATAAACTACTGGGTTAAATGAGATGCCATAAGAAAACTGCCATGAAATGCTAGTGTTATTCTTCATTCTCCCCGGTAGGCTTAGAGATCGAGTCTAACTCATTTTAGCATTTCCTGCAACAGATAGGATAATGTCTTTCACAGAGTAGTCATTTAATAAACGTAAGAAAAACAAAAACATAATTCTAACTGGGAATGTTTTCTGTTCTTTGTAATAAGAACATTTAAAAACAATATTTCTGCAACAGACAATTTTAAATTTAGCCTTTTTCATAAAAATATGACTTTTAGATACATATTTTCATATATTCAGCTGATCATGAAGCTGATTAAATTAGGATTGATTTATTTAGGTCTACAAAAGAATATCTCATTTTTATAGTATTGGTATTAAAGTAATACCACTTCTTAAATAAAATCGACTCTCCTAAAAATGCCAATTATCTCTCTTAATAACAGCTTTTAAAATGTACTGTTGGGCTTCCCTGGTGGCGCAGTGGTTGAGAGTCCGCCTGCCGATGCAGGGGACACGGATTCGGGCCCCGGTTCGGGAAGATCCCACATGCCGCGGAGCAGCTGGGCCCGTGAGCCATGGCCGCTGAGCCTGCACGTCCGGAGCCTGTGCTCCGCAACGGGAGAGGCCACAACAGTGAGAGGCCCGCGTGCCGCAAAAAAAAAAAAAAAAATTGTACTGTTTACCTTAGATTAGGAAGATAATTTCTTAAAATACAGCTGATGTATTAAAAAATAAAATAACGTATTTCTAACAAATCTACAATAAGAGAACCTCAAGAGTAAACCATAATACCATCAAGTGTCTAGTGCTACTACCCTTTATGTAAAGAATGAACTTCTGTAAGATTTTTCCAAGAACAGAGGGTTCATGAAAAATGCTAACAAGAGATGCTCCAGAGATTTATTCTGTTTAGTACAGAAAAGTTATATTATGATTTTAAATATAATTTTCCCCTTTCCTTACCTCAACTGTGTTCCTCAAATTTTACCTTTTGAGACTACTTTTGGAGACCTTTTTAACAGAGTTAACGCAAGCTTGTTAAGTCTGGCCTTGTGGCTAAATTGAGGATCAGATGAGAGCCAAATGTGAGGGTGGTTTTTGTGATGTGGAATAAGCACGTATGTTTGAGTGTGTGCTCATGTGTATGTGCCTATTAACTGTTCAAATAATCCAGGAAAACAGAAAAAATGCTGAATGGGAGTTTTGTGGGTAGAACTAACCGTGGAACAGAGCCTTTGCTGTGCATTACTAGTTAGTGAATTTCCAAAGGTTGCTGTTATACAATGAAGCTACAGTTTACGGAAGGCCATCCTCAGGAATGTGTGTGTGTGTGTGTGTGTGTGTCTGTGTGCACAGTGTGTGTGTGCACAAAACACAAAAGTATTTGTAGCATCTCTATTGATTACCATTTTCCCTTCCTGGAAACAATCTTCAAAAAAATGGAGTTTTCTGGCATTTAAATGACTGGGTAGTATTTAACTAATGAACTAAAAAAAATACTCTGGAGTCTGGAAGACAAGGTCAAAAAGCAGGGTGTAATTTAGGAGTCTAAACCTGACTTATATGCAGCTCCCATTTGGCCACATAAAAGGGAGTCTGGAAAACCCCTAACTGTTACCTATCAATACGCAATCGTCTACCAAATCCTTTTAACTACAACTCAGTTATGATGAATACTTTTAAACTACAATGAATCCATGGTGTTTACAACTCAAATTATATACTATTTCATGCAAAGTCCCTTTGCCTAGAAGTACTGCCTGGCAGCTGAATTCTTTCTTTCTTAGTATGAAGTGTAATGTAACATTGAACTAAGCCCCTCAGAACCTAAGAAGATAGCTTTCTTTGGTCAGTGGAGAAAAGCAGGGAAAGTAAATGTATCATTATTCTAAAGACTTTTAAGTATCCCTGGAGGATAAATTTCCAGGAAAGGGTAAAAGGAAAGTATATTTGAATGAGTAGTCAGAATTTCATAAGTTACAAGGAAAGGGCTCATATTCATAGCTGAGTTGCATAGCTAACACTTAAAAATTGTATCAAGGAGTTTAATGACAGTGAAAGTTGGAGAACAGGCAAGTAAAAAATATGGTTATCACTGGTGGTGAAATTTTCACATTCTACTGGGCCTTACTGGGAACTAGGTAGGAGGGATTAAGTCTGGATTAGGCTCTCAAACTGGGTTTTAGCTCCTAAACTGATTCTCTTAATTGAAGGCCAACTGCTCCTAACTGCAAAATGACAGAGTTTTACAATCCCAGTACATGAAAAAACTATCTAGAAACTACCTAAAGAGATCAGCAATATAGTAACTTTCATTCTAATTCAGTGTGTTTATTTATTCTTATACAGTATTATATGTGTGTGTGTGCATTTAAACATTTTCCACATTGCCAAAGCTTTAAGGTAAAATATATCTACAAATACATGAGAGAAGGCGGAGCTAAGCTTGTATGTTTATCTCCGTACTATTTCACAAGAGATATTTTTATTTAAAGAGAAATTAGTAACTGTATTTAAGACATCTTAAAGAAGCAAAACATGAGTCTAACTTGAACGTAAAATCTGAAAAAAATGCAGCTTCAAAGTGGTCTAAATCACCACCAGACGCTTAATCAGTTTAAATCATATTACTAGAATGGATTCCTGATGTCCTCCTGTTCTTTCGGTACCTAATTGTTTGAACTCTTCTAAAATGAAAGCATCAGTTTTTTTCAGACTAGGTGTTGGTACATTTAGATTAATAGATATTTATACCTATAAGCTTTGTCTTTAATATTTTGGGGGCAGTGTTTAAGAAATCTGCTTTTAAAGTACTGAGGATACAGACAGGTGCACCTTGGCCATAGAATACGTTTTTATTGAAAGCATCAGGCTATGCGGGTCACCTGGCCAAATTCCTCAATTATGAAGCAATGATGGGATCACTGAGTCACCTTTCACTTGAGCTCCTGTCCTTAAATAATCCTGATAAAAAGACAGAAAAGTAGAAATTCTGCTTATTTTGTCCAAAAACAAAAAACAAGAAATCTAAATCTTAGAGTAGGTCCTAATGGAGCCTTGTAAAAAAGGTCCAGATGTGAAAGTGGATTTCATGTACCTATCTGAATTAAAACTTCTGGGGTAACTCCCGACACCTCTAAAAGTTTGGCACTGTTCCAGAGAAGTCTGAAAGTATAAGTAACATTTTCTGCTATAGAGGCATTTCATAGCACTGCTCTGCTTGAATCCCTTTGATAGCCTTCAGTTCTCTCAGTAGAATCCAAAGTCCCTGCAGTAAGCCTCCAACATTCCATCATCTAGGTCCCCTTTATCTCTCTGTATTCACTTCCACCTGGCTTCTTCTTACCTCATTTCACTTCAGCCACACTGGCCTCCTTGCTGTTCTTCAAACCCACCAGGCTCTTTGCACTCTACTCACTAACTACAATGATCTCCCCCCAAATTATCTGCATAGCTTGCTCCCTCAACTCCTTCAAGTCTTTGCTCAAATGTCATTTTCTCAGGAAGAATTTATAAATCTATCATTCCCTACATTTCCCAATCTCTACCCGATGCCTTATTTTTCCCCATGTCACTTACTTTTATGTGGCAAACTATATATTTTACCTATTCATTACATTTATTATCTGACTCCTCTCACTGGAGAGCCATAAATTTAGGGTTTTCTGTCTTGCCCTCTGCTATATTTCTTGTACCTAGAACATTGACTTGGATACAACAAGCATTCAATAAGTATATGTTGAAGCGAATTAAATCTAAGGATCTAATGATTTGTGCTGCCTGCAAAAAATACAAGATTATTGTCTTTCCCACTCCCATGGCTGCCATTTTGATATACTGCAAATTAAGGGTTCATACTCTTACTAGAATCAGACGCAGGGTTCAGATACCAGCTACCAAACTGTTTATTCAACACGGTGAGTTCAGCCTTTCTCAACTAACACTTTTGTTGTCTTTATTAAGTACACAATAAAGAAAACCTTTTCAATATTAGTACTCTGAAGAAAATTTATCTGACAAAATTATAGACAGTGTTCTAGAGATAAGATTAAGCAGATCACGTTCTATAACTACAGCTGTTTCTACCTGAAACAACTATATAAAGTTTAACAACCATTTATTGTACCTCTGGAGACTTGAAGTTGGATATAATGCATTTCACAATAAATAATAACCTAGATTAATTTTCAATAATGCAATTTCAATGCTAATCTTCTAAAGGTATTGAATATAAATACATAATTTTAAAAAATATGTCACTGACACAAATAACAGTGCATTTGAAAGACCTAAAATATTCTTAGAGTGAGATCCAAAATGTCAGTGAGAATAATGGAAGATGTCATAATGCTTTCTTAATTCTGATACAAAATGCTGATGAGCTTTCATGAAACTGTGTCAACCCAGTGCCCAAACATACTAAGAGCTCCATAGACATTTGTTAATATATGGATGAACAACTGTCATATACATGAACCAAAGGAATGAACATAGTGAGAAAGGGGTGCTTAAAATATACACGTTAATGATAAGTAGAATATAGTATTACTTCAAAATTGGGACAAAAATGATATAACGTTTAGCTATTACTTTTCTTTATAAAACAAAATAAAACTTCTGTATACATGATCAAGGCGTTAAGTATCTACACTGCAAATCCACAAATACAGTTGGGGAGCCAAAAATTTTATTCTTACTATTTTCGTTTATGCCTGCCCTACTCCTCTAAATACTCCTCAAAAGCACTGCATTTGAAGAAAAAAGATCACTGCAGTTGCTCACATGGCAAACTATGTTTACAAGAGTAACAGCCCTGAAAGATGAAAGTGTATCATAAAATAAACAAGTATTCTCATTAGAAATTTCTTTAAGAGTATCACACATAGCCTTTATAATCATTTCCTTATTTATAAATTTGGAATAATCCTGCCTTACAGGATTGTAAAATTAAATTAGATAATAATGAGAATCATTTAGTCATCTGGAGAACTTGTTAAAATGAAGACATATTAAAAGGCATGCTGTTATTATAAAGCAGTTAGTTGGGCATTGGGCCATACTTTGAGAAATACTCCTTTAGGAAATCGCTATCGTTGTGGCATCCCATTCCTCTTTGGGCTTATTTTCCTAAAAAGCAAATGAGAAGCCTCACCAGGAACAGGCAGTCTTGTTACCCATTTGCCCTTGGCTCCTGGGGCAGTTTTACAGCACCCAAACCTAGAGACAGCCCCTAAGCAAAACCCAGTGTAGAGGGCTTGCTGGCCATGACAGAACTGGGGACCTGTTTTAATTATGAGACAGTGGTTAATAAGAAGAAAGAGGAAGGAAAGGAGGACAAAACAAGAGAAGGGGAGAAGGAGGAAAAGAGAACACGAACAAGGAATAAGAAAATAGTGTGCCAATTTTAATGCCTTCCTTCAACCTTCCAAACCCACATAGCCTACAGAATTTTTGGAAGTCATCGTCAACAGACAGTGGTAATTCAACCATAGTCAACCTCTGGCTTATCCCGTGGCTTACCTATCATGCTAAAGCTCAACTGAATGGAGCCCACATTTCTACCGGAATGATTCCTTAAAGAACACACCTTTTGTTGGTGAAATGTAAAAATTCAGCTTGATGTAGTCAAATATTAGGTCATAAGATTTCCCCTATGTTATAAATCAACATTTTACTTTTTAGCAAAGCATGGATTCTTACACCTAGGGTTTTCTCCACACTTTGAAACATTATTTACTTTTATATCAAAATTTTATTTACACATAGTTTCAGTTGATTGCTATCAATTAATCATGGATTTAGATTTCACTCCTATTGCTGCCTTCAGATGTAAATGATTTTCATGCTTTCGGTTGTATTGACAAAATTCTATAGTTAGGGGAAACAAATAAGGTATTTTCGTTCATTTCACTATCTCTGCTACTACCATGTCCTAGCAATCCTGGTAAAGAAGATGATGGTTTTCACAATCTACCCTCAGCTATCATAAGAAGAAAGCCCTCTTCAGGAAATATATGCTACAAATGTAGAATTCAAACTATTAGACATGGAACACACTTTAGGGGACATTTAATTCTCTTTCTACTTTTTTAAACATGCAACTTGATTCATGGTTTTATAAAGGGGCAAGTCAATGGATATTCACCATGTAACTTCATTAAAAGCACTAGCCATTCAGATTCCTCATATATTTACTAACTCTGGAGTCTCCTATCTCAAAATATAACACAGTCACAAAACATGATTCACTCATGGAAATCAACGCGGTTTGGCTGTGTGATTATCATTAACACTGAAAAGTAGAATATTCAAAAAGAGTTTACCCCAACCTTTGTCTTCCCAGGTACACAGGAAAGATAAGTGACAACTGTAGTTGTTTGTGAAATGCATGTGTTTCAACAATACATTTCAATACAATCCACATGAGCATCCTCCATGGGTTTGTATGCTATTTTAGGTGAAAGCAGAAATGCCCAATAAACAATTATTTACCTTAACTCTGCTACTGACATGATTTACCATTTTACTTGCTTTCCTTTTTGTGTTCTTAATCCTCTGCCATCTGGCTTCAGACTAGATCAATAACTACCTGCTTATAAACCACACTATAGAATATTATACTGTTAACAGCTAATACTCTAGCCATTCTTCTCCAATATTCTTGAAACTACACAATTAACTAGATGTGGAAATCCTTTCACAATGTATATGTATATCGTCTTTAAGTATTTTACAGTTTTGTCAATTACACCTCAATAAAGCTGGGAAGAAAACCACAGAAAACTATATTCAATTCAAATTTAACTTTCCTGAAATTGTTCTTTCCTTGTTTTCTTCTCTCACTATTTTCTGTTACTCTTCTGAATGTGCCATAAGCAGGTGTACCACAAGATTCAGTCATCCTTCTCTGCTCTCAATTCTCTATTATAATCTCTTGCACTCAATCACTTCAACTATCACTACTATGTGAATGGCTTGCAAATTCTTATGTCCTTTCCTGACCTCTTTCAAATTCCAGTTTCTTACTAACTACTTGCTGAACATCTCAGTATTGCCCAGTGGTACCTCAAAATGGTTATGTCCAGAAGAGGACTCATTATCTGTCTCAACAAAGAATCAGGTCCGACTCTTGGTTCCTCCACTTCATTTAATGGCACCTACATATTGCCAGTCACTTTGCATCTTTAACTTCTCTCTGTTTTTGTCTTCACATAACATCTGCCATCAAGTCTCATTAATTTGTACCCTTCAATAGTTCTGAAATTCTTACTTCCCTCTCAGTTCATAAAGACAAAAACTTTGTTTAGGTCTTAACTCCCTCTGCTATAGAGAACTCACATAGCCTCCTAACAAATCTCCCAATCTTTAATCCATCATTCTTTCATCAAATATTTAATACTAGGGCTTCCCTGGTGGCGCAGTGGTTGAGAGTCCGCCTGCCGTTGCAGGGGACGTGGGTTCGTGCCCCGGTCCGGGAAGATCCCACGTGCCGCGGAGCGGCTGGGCCCGTGAGCCATGGTCGCTGAGCCTGCGCGTCCGGAGCCTGTGCTCCTCAACGGGAGAGACCACAACAGTGAGGCATACCGCAAAAAAAAAAAAAAAAAAAAAAATTAATACTACTTTGCTATCTACCAAGTACTGTATTAGCCTTAGAACACAAAAATGAAATGACATAGTCCCTGCCTTCAAGACATTTATAGTCTAGTGGAGAAAGAGACCGTGAAATAGAGTGATTAAATGATATCAGGTATAAAAAGGAAATCTCATGTAAGAATAAAACATGAGCACAGAGGCCAAATTTCTAACCAGCCTGACAAGAGGTAAGAAAATCCTTCTTAGAAGAGGTAATGTTTAGCTGAATTTGAAAGGACTTATAAACATTATCCTGTAAAGTGAAGGGCTAAAAGCTTCATAAAGATGGTACAACAAGAATAATATCTCAGCAGTGTGAAAACCTATGATATGGCGACAAAACCTCAGATACGAATGTCTGTTCAGATAGAGCTGCCGGAAGAGGAGGACGGGGAGTTGTGACTTGAGTTTTGTTTGCTTAAATTTTATCCATTTAGCAAATAATTACTTTACCAAGCATCCAACATTTCACCAATCCCCTCATTCAATAAACAATAATTAGGCAACTATCATGTACTGAAGTCTGCTTCAGTACATGATATTTAGTAAATAAACAAGCTTCCTGGCCTCAAAATACTTAAAATCTCATGGCAGAAATAAGTATTACAAGGATTACAGTAAAATACAAGTTCTATAAAAAGGCAACATAAAATCCATTGTAGATACATCATCTAAACTTGGGGCTAACTAATTACACTATCTTTAGTACCAACACTATCTATGGTACCTAAAATCCTATTAAAATGGAAAAAAAAATCCATAGATATTGATCTATATCAGGACACCCATGACACTGCTGTCCGTTAATCACCGTTAGCCAAAAGTAACTCAAGCAACTATGTAGTAAGGTGCAATAATAAATGATGAAAATGATTTTTGAGCTTTTCAATGCATTTCAACTCCTTAGTGTGGCATTTAGAGCTTCTCAAACCTGACCCTAAACTACATTTAGAATATAATTTGTTTTCCTTTCCTTGATTTATTTGTCCTATGTCCCCAGTAAACTTATTTATTTCCCCTGATGACACCTGGTGCATTTAACCTCTGTGCGTTAAACTATTAAACTATTCACCCCAACCCAGCCCCCCTCGGCAAAGGCCTAGAGCGTCTTCCCCCACCTCTTCCTATTCAGATACTGGCCATCTTCAGTGACATCACTCTATGATGAAACAATCCATTTTTTTCTCCATCAAGATATCTCTGCCTTTTTTAATGGAATTTATCATTTCCTGATATCTGGCTTTTTCGTTAGCTACCTATCATTGCATATAGCTATTGATACACTTGAAAAAAAAAGTCTTCATCACAAGAATGTAATGTCCCATGTGATAAGGTTGGCATGTGACTTGTTTTATGTCACAGTATTTTGTGAGCCCAGCTGTTTAAAAGAGTCTGTGAAATGAATGAGGGAATGAATGAACTCATTCATTACTTCAAAAATTCATTCATATTAACTGTGCTCATCATATTACTTGAAGCTGTAAGAAATGATATAGTTTAATGGATAATATTTTGCATCAGACAGCTCTAATTCAAGCCCTGCTTTTTCTAACTTTGTAGTCAATGTATTTAGCCCATCTAGACATCAGTTTTCTCTACTATAATGGCATATAGGTAGGTAAATAGGGAGATAGATAAAGAAAACGTATATAGTATATGATGCCTGAGAAAAAAACTATATGCTCCATAAATGTTATTATGTTATTAAAAAGTAGCATTACTAAGGTTAGTAACATTCTTTCAAGCTAATCAAAAATAGTTTGTTATGACTTTTATGTTTCTATTTTCTACCATTAAAAGAGAAATGGGTTTATTCATTTTATACAGCCCCGATACAATGTCTTCACAATTTGATAGACAAGAATCAGACTAGTCTATGTAAATATACATAACAAACCACGATAATTCAGAACAAAGTCAAGATTATCATCTAAGTGAAAGTTTTAGCAGTCTGCAAGTTTTCTATACACTGCTATCACTTCCTATTAATAACCTTGAAATTTAACATTTGAGTGAATAATTTACTGTATGTGCAGTTAAATTGTGAAATTTGCCTGATCAGACAGTGTAAAGCATTTGCTCACCACTGTTCTAAGGGGACTGTAGATACAGACAGAATACATCACTGTAATACATTCTTTGAATTTATGGAATTGGGAATATTTTAAGGTTTAGATAGTCAGTTTTATGAGTAATTGCGGTTTTTTTCCCTGGCAAAAGCCATAAGAAAAAAAGGCAAGTGGCAATCCTTTCAATTCTTTCTCTGTTTTGACTCACAATAATAGCCTTATAGAGCCAAGGAAAAGTGAGACTCTTCCATTTCCCTTCTTGGGTTTTTTTCTCTTCCATTAACCTTCCGTAGTTCAGTGGAACATCAGTCTTCTACACTTAGACCTAACATTTCTCGGCACTGCTCCTAAGAATGGCGTGCGTGAGAAGGCACAGGGCTGGAATACAGAAGACACCCATATGCTCCCAGAGTAAAGGCCAAGCGGATGCCCAGACATTTTCTCCTCCCCAGTCTTGAGCGCTCAGATGGGAGGACTGGCTTTGACGCAACACTCGGTTCCTAATAGGTGGTGGAGACATGTTTAACACTGACATAAATACAGAGGGGTTCACTTGAGTCAGTTTTACTCAAACATTTCTTTTGATCTTTGGTTTATAGCACTGGAATCAGTGTAAAATGTAAACCAGAACCTGAGTGCTATTACAAAGTAAAAATTATCCTTGTTCCATTAAAAAAATTTCCTACAGTGGTAGCAGTAAGAATAGTGACATGGACGGGAAAAGACAGAGTTTTATTTAGCAAATTGCAGTAATTTCTGGCTTTGTTTTTTTAAAACAATAGGGTGTTTGGCAAAACAGAGTCACAATCCCAGTAACAATGGAATACAAGTAACAATAAAACATCCACAAAGGGGCTTCCCTGGTGGCGCAGTCGTTGGGAATCCGCCTGCCCACGCAGGGGACACGGGTTCGAGCCCTGGTCCGGGAAGATCCCACATGCCGCGGAGCAGCTAGGCCTGTGCACCACAACTACTGAGCCCGTGCACCACAACTACTGAAGCCTGCACGCCTAGAGCCCGTGCTCCGCAATAAGAGAGGCCACCGCGATGAGAAGCCTGCGCACCACAATGAAGAGTAGCCCCCACTCGCCACAACTAGAGAAAGCCCGCGTGCAGCGGCGAAGACACAAGGCAGCCAAAAATATAAATAAATACATTTATTTATTAAAAAAAAAATCCACAAACTATGTAGCTTTTCCAGTCACAAGGTACTGTAATCTTCATAACGACTACACTTAGGCCAGGATCTGCATCTTTGGGCAACAAGATGGTGTTCAGGGGCACACAAGCATTTTCTGCTACAAGGAAAAGGAGTGTGTTTGTTTTACTTTGCAATGGTCTCGCTTCCTTTCAGCACAATTTCCTACCTTTTTTTCCACTTCAGATATCTACCCAGGGCCTTCAGGTCAACTTTTAGGTGTCCAGACTTCTCACTGAAGAGTCCATTTAGGTGGAGTGCCCTATTTCTATGCTTGTACAAACTAAGATTTGTATTCCTCTTTTATATTCCACTGTTTATTTTTGCATATCAACTTAAAATATACTGTGATTAAATAAATTCACAGCAATCTATGAATGGTCAGTTGGTTTATCTACCCATTTGTGCTTGTACTTTTAAGAGTGTTATGGGTTGAACTGCTGTCCACAAGCCCTAACACCTCATGCCTGTGAATCTAACCTTATTTGGAAATGGGGTCTTTGCAGATTTAATCGAGTTAAGATGAGGTCGTTAGGGTGGGCCCTAATTCAATATGTCTGGGGTCCTTATAAGAAGACGGCCATGTAAAAGCACAGACACACAGAACGCCATGTGACAGTTGAGGCGGAGATGAGAGTGATACAGCTGCAAGCCAAGGAATGCCAAGGCTGTGATCACCACCAGAAGCTAAGAAGAAGCAAGGAAGGATTCTACCAAGGGTCTGAGAGGGAGCATGGCTTTGCTGACACCCTGACTTCAGACTTTTAGCCTCCAGAATTGTGAAAGAGTAAATTTCCATCGTTTTAAGCCACCTAGTTTGTGTTACTTTGTTATGGCAGTCCTAGGAAACTAATACAAAGAGCATCTTATTAATTCAAGTATGTTACAGTATTTTTGAGCAAAGCATACCTCTTTCACAATTCAGACTCCTTATGTGTGTATGCTTGTGTGAGCAAGCATATTCTGTTTTTTCCTCTTTTTCGTCAAATTTTAAAGGGAGATATTCCCACAAATATAGCTTTGGAAATAAAAGAAGTGAAGCTAACTCTATATTTCAATCTAATACCATTTTTAATACCATCTAATACCATCTTTCCTATGGTCCTCTGTACTGCCCCCATCTCCACCCCATCACCTCTAATTTAGTGCCTACACATATATATTTCCTACATTTTTAATGACTCTTTCTTCCTATGTAAATTAATATTTATAGAAACTAAAAGCAAAATCCATCAGTAATTCTTTTAGCATTACTAAAGATTGCTCATTTTTTAAAAGATCTAATTCCTAGTAATTAGTCAAATATTAATAGAAAATAACCAAAGTAAATATCAAAAATAAAACATGTATTAATAACATGTATGCTTTAGATAAGTATTTAATACTTAAAACAAATTTGTATACAAACACACATACATACTTTAAAAATACTATAATTCTATACTTGCTATTATGCAACTTTTTGAACTTAAAATATAAATCATGGATATCTTTCCATATCTCTATGGATAAATTTCCCTAATGTTTAATGATCTCACAGAAATCCATCTATGAATGCACAATAATATAGCTAGTCCCCTGACATTTAGAAAGTTTCTAATTTCTCTATAACAATAATGTCACAAACAATATAGTTACAAATTCTGGCATATGTAAAACCAGGTGTAATGGCGTCCAAGTTAGGGTGTGTGTATGTGTGTGCATAATATCCTTCTGATGTATATGCCTCTTCACATACACACTCAAATTTCTACCTGCATATGCACAAAATATCTCTGCAGATACACAGGAGAGAACGTTACATGAATCATTCTAGAACTGAAATTGGGTGAGTGAAGAACAGGAGTAGGAAGGAGAAATACTTTCCATTATACACATTTTATTACATTTTTTACTATTTACCCTGTGCATGTAATATCCTCTCAAAAATTAGCTATACTTTTATAAATTAAAATGTGGAATCAGAAATTCCTTAGAAATTAATAAATTTAGAGCACAGTTATTTGACATCAGTATTATATAAATTCAAATAAAATATTTTAAGCTAACCAGAAATTTTATGACTGGTACCTTTTATTGAAAATTGTTTTCATTATTGATCTGATTATATTATCCTAAACACAAACAATTTAAAATTAATTTGTCACATATATTTATTTTTCTTTGGAAGCATACATTTTAACAGTAAAAACTAACCCAAATTTAGACTTTGTAAGAGAAACAGAAAACCTGTAGTTTTTCCAGTTTACAATGTATAAGGTTAGGATAGGAGGAAAACTCATTGGTTCCAGATGGTTACATCAGTGGCAAATGAAAATCTTTTTTTTTTTTTGATAGAGTTGAGATTACTGCACATTTTTAGTGGGTTCCAACTGTTGATAATAGACTGAATTTCCTGATAGCCTTTCCCCTCCTCCACAATATTAGCTTTGAGTGCACACTAACTGAAAGAGATCTTAAATACTGAAACTGTGCAATCAGTGCCTCTTATGATTTAACATTTCAATAGGAGATCTAGCTAGAAACCTTGTCTTTGTCCTGAAAGAGCAGTTACTCAAACTGTTAGAAAGTAACAAAATATTTTCCTGTATATTTCAGTGAGTGAAAGAAAAACCATAAATCTACCTGAAGCAACTATTGTTTCTGGAAACACAGAAATCTTCACAAGCAGGTGCATTACTATCTCTGTCTCTTAACTTATCAGACCTCCCTCTTTTATGCTTTCCAAGTTGACTTATTGGTCACTGGATTACAAAGTCCAGAAAGTTATGTAACACACCACAGAATATAGATAGGAGTGGCATTCAGCACATGGTTTATTTATATACCACAAAACATGGCACCAGAGAGTCTTTGGAAATTATTGTTATTACGATCATTTCATGTGTGCAGCATCACAATACAAGCCCCTTTAAAAAACCCACAATTGTTACTCTACTGCATTCAGAAAGACACACGATGCAGGCTCAGATCTTGGCAACCTGTGAAAGTGCCCAGTCGAAAATTACTAACAGCTGGAGATGACAGTTGTTTTAACAGCTGAGCTGACAGGATTAATTTAAATGCACTGAAATCAAAAGTAGATAACACCTGTTTAGTCTTCTAGGGCCATTCGACAAGGTAGGCCAAAGGAAAAATGCAGAGCCAGAATTGTGTCTCTTTCTCTCCTCGAAGGACAGAGGGGCTTCAGAGAAGAATGTCACCTTTTTGATGGAGGTGGGGTAGATTTCAGCAGCAGGGGGCTGGTCAGGCTTTATCAGTTTTTAACATCTGGTTCCTATAATATACCTCCTTCCCTTTTTTCCTTCTCTGTCCAAGGTCTTTGACCCAAACCCAACAGTGGATAGAGATCACTAGATTTCAAAGCTACGGCTACTCTCTACAGCTCCCTAGAAATTCTCTTGGGTTAATTAATGTATTCTCTTTGAGCTTCATGGCCACAGCCACAGAAGAGCTGCTTTTTTTTTTTTTCTTCCCTTTTTGTATTTGGATCCAAAATATATCATGTCATACAGTAGTCTGCATTTCAAATGGCTGCCAAAAAAATTATTTGGAGTTGGTTTTTGTGTAGGATATTTGTCAATAGTTGATTGTTTTAATCTAAAACAGAAAAAGAAATATTAAATAAAAATGTTGAATTGAGGAATAATGAAAAAATGGTTTTCATTTGTATGGGTGGGGATGGTAGAATACTGTGATTTCCTCAAAAGGTGCGTGTAAGCCTAGATTTATATACTCTTATGAACACAAGTACATAAATGAAACAAAATCAGACTGGAAGCAGAAGTGTTTATTTTGCTTCCCTTCCAGGAATGAGGATCTAAATTTACTCGAGGAACATAAAGACTATTTTCTCTCACACAGAGGAATATTTTGGCCTAATATTAAGAATCCTAACATGTACAAATCAAAAACTGTTCTATTCAAATACTGTGCCAAAATTATACTAATATCATTTACAGGGAACACACAATATATGGAATCATTCTGAGTAGACACAAAGTTTGCCCTTCAAAATTTTAACAAATTCTATACTGCCCCATTTAGAAGAAAATATACTTCTATCCGGTGAAGGAGGGAAAGGAAATATCTTCAGGATTAAGGCTGCTTCTTTCTTAGCCAGCTCCGGATTTTGAAAAGCACAAAACATAAGGTTTTTATGTTTATCTGACTTACAGCCAAAATAAAGAGATAAGACAATAATGATTTTTTTTTTCTCATTTGGGGAAAATAAATGCGCATAAGCTATTTTGAGGAGGCAAGATTTTTGAAAATTCAGAAACTTTGGAGCTTTCAAAATTGTCAATAGTGATGTACATTTAAAGGAGGAGCATGATTTAGAATCTTGGTTAGTTATGGAAAATGCAAGATGATACACTTTAGGGGTAGGCCAACTTCTAGGCATATAGTACTTCTAGCTTTCCTATTTCATAAAAATAAGTTCTGTATTAGAAATACAAAAAGAAAACATCTGTAGTAATCCAGAAACTTCTTGAAACACTCTAATTAAGAAAGAAAAAAAAGCATCTCTCTCTTGACCTCAGAACAATATAAATATATGAATGGCTTATCCAACAACTCAAAACAAAACCCAGCTTTTAAAGTGCCTTAATTTTAATAAAAGTGAGCTGTTTATAATTTCCATATATTTGGGAATTTTAAAGGCATATCTCTGTTATTGTTTTCTAGTTTAATTTCATTGTTGCCTGAGAACATACTTTATATATTTTCTATTCTTTAAAATTTTTCCTTCGTTCTGTTAATGAGCTATATTACATTCATTGATTTTCATATGTCGAGCCATCTTGCATTTCAGGAATAAATCTCCCACTTAGTCACGGTAAAAAAAAAAAGTGCCTTAAGTTTGTTCACTCACTTAAAAAAAAAAAAAAAGGGCAGTAAAAGCATAGCCATTCTAAATAAGGGGAAACTGTTCTTATTATTCCAAGTAATTTGCAATTGTATTGGGATTTTTTAAATCTTTGAGATGCAAATAATTGTATTCCATGAAATCAACTTCAATAATATTTTTTAAAAAGCAAAGAAATAAATTACTACTGGTAGTTATATTTTCTACATATAACACCTGATCAGGATCTGAAATTGTACGATAGGATATAGCTACTTATAGCATACATTTTTATTTTTATTAATAATCTAGTAGCAGGTCAACACATATATTAACTCTGGTGTGACTGAGGCTTTATTACCTTATTTTCTTGTCAACATCAAAGTTATGACTGTGTTATGGACAGTAAAAGTGCAATGACATACTTTAAATACTTTGGGTCAAAATATGTACAGCAATAATTTGTTCTTCTTGGTAGTTTCTTAGAACAATTTCCAAAGAAAAAACAGAGATGGAAATGTTTTTTCAGAAAGAAACATTTATGCTTTAAAGGACAATCTGTTATATTGTACTACTTATTAGATCTCTTCAGAGAAAGACACAAGAAGAAAATTTCAAACCTAGAAATAACATGAGCCAGGCCAAAACCAAACTGATGGGGAATTTTAAGAAGTATAGGTTGCTTATTGTTTGTTTTCTTCATATCCAATATCTTTATTTGGGATGGAGGCAGAGGAAATGGTGACTCCACAGAGTTTAAAACCTGAATTATCAAAATCCCACTTACTAGTGAATAGCTCTGCCTAAAAAGATGAATATTGACATACTATATCTAAGAAAAATATATGCTTCTCATAAAATGTACATGAAAATGCTTCTATTTGAAAGCCTCTAAACAGAGAATGTGACATAAAGAATAAAAAGATAAGACAGACAGTGACCTTCAAGTGGAAGTTACTCTGAGAATTAAAAGAAATTATTTGCTAAATGATGTGAAGAAAAATACCTCAAACTGTATTGCATTTTTCTCTTATGCTCAGTTCTGTCTTAAAATAAAAATCACACCGTTTGCGAAAATGTAACTGTATTTCTGAAGCATTAGGTTCCAAGTTGTTTTTTTTTTTTTTTTTTTTTTTGGTTTTTCTGTTTTACAGTTATTTCAAAGTTTTTGGTCTACTGGGTATACAAACAATAATTGTTGATCTATTCAGTCTAATGATAGATTCTTCAACTTCTATAAAATAAAGAACAATTTCTCCCCTGCTTTTTATCTCTTTACACAACTCAGAGACTCAAAGAAGATAATTACAAACAATGCCTGAAGAACGGTTCAGTTACTGTTAATTTATACAACAAACTAATTACTACCAAATGGTAAAAATCACATGTGGAAGTCCCTCTCTCCCACACACAGAACTAAACCAGCAGCCATCTGTCTCAGCTTGGGGAGAGCTCAGGGACACCCAAAGAAGATAAGGAAAAGGAAGGGTGCAGAAGCATTGGCTCGCTCACCTACATAAAAAATCACAGAATTTTTCTGAACATTGAATGTTTTCAAGAAGCCAAAAAGCAAACACATAGAAAGAAGGTGTTTCAAATGTCTTTTAATAAAAGCATATGTTGTTCTGTAATCATCATGGCAGGTAGAAACCTATCTTCAGCAAGTAAATGCTTATTTTGTTTTAGACACAAACTATGTATTTTTTAAACTGTCATTCCTCATCCATGTACCATTTTGCTACAGAAGAAAGAGCATGCATACTTGCATCTTCTTAAGGAAGTTAATAATTTCTGAGTTCTAGAATGTGTATGTCTATACACAACAATTAGTAAAATAGTCTCCTTATATATTATGAATGTAACTTGACAGTTGATTGCTAAATTATTCTTATTGAAATAAGTTCATACATTTTAACAAACAATGCTAGCAATATTTTGACATTTAATTAGGCCATAATTATATCAAATGCAGCAAAATAAGGGAAATATTTTTCCTTTAAAATCACACGGTGAATCTTGACATTTAAGCAACAGTAGATTTTTCAGATAAAAAAAATCCAAATGGGAATGTAAGAGTATTAAAATGTTTTTTATTTTTTTAATTAAAAGAATATTTATTCATAGATGTATTTCAGCTATGTTTTTAATGACATTCAGAATTCCAAATAGAGAAACAGGGTCTTGGCAAATATGTGTTCAGTGAAAAACAGAATGAGGAAACTGGAAGTAGTAGCAATAATACTAATTTCCCCTAACACATATCCCTTGTAGAATTAAAAATGTTTTACACATAGCTTGTTCTGATCTCACTGAAATTGGTTCTCTTGAATTGCCCTTTATATACTTGCTGGTAGCTGACCTGATTCAATGATAGACCATATAAGCAAACACTGAAGCAAGTGGATTTATAGGAAATTTATTCCCTTCCACAGTGAGATGTCCCATACTGAAGGGTCGTAGCACTTCAATAGGTGATTCCTACAGAAGGCAATGGAAAAGATTGTACAAAGCAGCAGGACCTTAATACTACAAGTGAGGAGACTCTGCAAAATTATCTATTTATTAAGTTATTTCTTGAGGCTATTTCATAGAAGTTGACACAGAACCTCTGGAAAATATTGTTTTCTGAAGTTCTTCAGAGATACACATACATTTTTCACTTCCTTTAGCAGCTTTTAATGGAAACATTAAAAGAACATTTTAGTTCTTTTACCTGTACTATATTTATAGGCTATCAATTTTACTCAGGAATATTCTCATGGAAGTACGAATATTTTAAAACAAAAGTCTAATTTTGTTCGCCTTTTACAATAGGTTAGAAATAGGTACAAATTGCAAGAAAGGTTTTCATCCAAAGAATCCTTATGTTGTGATATTTTCATTCAAGATACCTTTATCACTGTCCAAGATTATAGCGGGCACCCCTACTAGAATTAAAGAAGTCACTTTAGAGATATAAGGACTCTGTAACTCTCAAAATCTATAAAATAAGGTGTACAGGTTGGTTATCAACACTGCTCTTTATCTCCCTTGCAGTACCTCTGGAGAGGCAGGTTCATATAAGAGAGAGAGGCATGATTTTAAAAAAAAGAGAAGTAAGCATAGGACAATTCAGGATTCTAGCAAAAACTAACATTAAAATATCTGCCTTCCATTATTTGGACAAAATTTTCACTCAAAGCAATGCAAATAAACTATAAGCCACAAGTCTTACAACAAAAGATCTTATCTTCTATCCCAATGCCTTAGTACTAGAGATTCATAGTACAGACCAACAGCAAGCTTTATTTCTATTTGGATTACTACAGAACACCTAATCAACACCAATGATTAACCTGGTGTAAAACAGATGAGTGAGAGTTCACTGTTCTGTTCTTCTTTTTGCTCATATTTCTTAATAAAATATGAGCTCTCCAATTCTGTTTTTTTAACTTCTTTTGCATATTGACTTAATAAAACATTAATATATTGCTAGAATTTTATATCTAGAGAGAACTATAAAACTCACCTAATGAAATAATTTTATTTTCAAATAAAGGAAAATGAAGCATTTGTCCAAGGTTACCCAGATAATGATAGAGGAAAATCTAGCACCTGCATCTTCATAATTCAGTATTTCCTTTACTAGACTTCCTTTAGGAAGAGAGCTAGAAACCCTGGGGTGGATGCCTTGCTTCAGGTCGGAGATCGCTTATTCAACCATTCAACTAACTCGTTGAATTAGGAGTCACTGTGCTAGGAACTCTGGATAATGGGGTGACTGAGACTCTGTTCCTGCCCTCTACGACAGGGGTTGGCAGACTATCTGTAAAGAGCCAGGCTTTGTAGGCTATACTAATCAACTCTACCATGACATCACGAAAGTACATTACAGGACACTACCTCCATATGTAAATGAATGAGCGTGGCGCTGTTCTAATAAAACGTTATTTAAAGACACAAATTTAAATTTCACATAATGTTCACATGCCGTAAAGTAGTCTTCTCTTGAAGACTTGCAGCCTAGATTTGGCCTACAGGTCATAGTTTGCCAACCACTGCTTTAGGAGGTCAGAATCCAGTGGAGGGGAGAGACAATACAATTTCTTAAGGGAGGGAGGATGGGGACAATTAGAGTTAGCAGAAAATTTCTGGTAGGGGGTGAAACCAACTAAGTATTCAGAATGAATGGCCATAACCCAGGTGCGAAGTAAGGTAAAAGGCATTGCAAACAGACATCATACGCAAAGAGAAGCATGGTAGCTGTGAAAAGCCATAGGCAATTTGGCATTACTAGAACAAAAGTCATAAAGAGTGATGTAGGGAATGGTAGGAAATGAGAAAAGAGGCTGGAGAGTAAGACAGGAAGTGAGCTCACTGCAGCTGCAGGCTGACCCACCCACCCAGTTTAATAAAGGTCTCTGCGAGACCCAATAAAATATATAGGATGGCGCAAGTAGCACATCACATGCCAACTGAGGCCCTTTTACCACTCTTGAGAAGAAATTAAATGTCTACTTCCACATCCCAAGGCTGCTCCACCATTGCCTCTTTTTCTCTGGGAAAATAATTTAAGAAAAATATGGACTGCATTTTATTAACTGCCAGCATGACATGTGAGTATGTCAGGAAAAATGTATTAATACTTGGTTCTATATGTACCTGTTATATACTTGTATGTCTTAGAATTCAAGCAGTTTTATTTAAAATTGAGGTTATACAAATGCTGGAGAGGGTGTGCAGGAAAGGGAACCCTCCTTCACTGTTGGGAATGTTGGTGCAGCCACTGTGGAAAACAGTATGGAGGTTCCTCAGAAAACTAAAAATAGAATTACCATAGGATCCAGCAATCCCACTCCTGGGCATACATCCAGACAAAACTATAATTCAAAAAGATACATGTACCTCTATGTTCAAAGCAGCACTATTCACAATAGCCAAGACATGGAAACAACCTAAATGTCCATCAACAGATGAATGGATAAAGAAGATGTACGTGTATACAATGGAATACTACTCAGCTATAAAAAGGAATGAAATTGGGTCATTTGTAGAGATGTGGATGGACCTAGAGTCTGTCATACAGAGTGAAGTAAGCCAGAAAGAGAAAGACAAATACCATATGATATCACTTATGTGTGGAATCTAAAATGTAACACAAATGAACCTATCTATGAAACAGAAACAGAATCAGGGACATAGAGAATAGACGGGTTGCCAAGGAGGAGGGGTGTGGAAGAGGAATGGATTTGGAGTTTGGGAGTAGCAGATGCAAACTGGTATATGTAGAATGAATAAAGAACAAGGTCCTACTGTATAGCACCGGGAACTATATTCAATATTCTATGATAAACCATAATGGAAAGGAATATGAAGAAGAATGTGTACATATATGTATAACTGAGTCACTCTGCTGTACAGCAGTAATTAACACAGCACTGTAAATCAACTATACTTCAATAAAAAATAAATAAAATTTAAAAAATAAAATTGAGGTTATAGGGCTTCCCTGGTGGCGCAGTGGATGAGAGTCTGCCTGCCAATGCAGGGGACACGGGTTCATGCCCTGATCCGGGAAGATCCCACATGCCACGGAGCGGCTGGGCCCATGAGCCATGGCCACTGAGCCTGCGTGTCCGGAGCCTGTGCTCCGCAACGGGAGAGGCCACAACAGTGAGAGGCCCGTGTACTGAAAAAAAAAAAAGAAAGGAAAAAAAAATTGAGGTTATAATTACAGAGTAAACAACCTTTTGGCTAAGCATTTAAATTTTCAGAATGGATCAGTACATGAATCAGGAACTTACAAAGCTAAGTGTATTTTAGCTCTCTGGATAAGGTTTAGGTTATGTACCCATTATTATTACCATGATTTTGGCTCAACTTTCCAAATACCGTTCTGCTAAAACAAGAATTCAAAGATAATATCCTCTACTCTTTTAGTGAATAAAGGCTAAAGATGGATAAAGGGGAAATAATACGTTATATGTATAGGCTTATTAGCTTGAGAACCTGGGGGGGAAGCAATTAGAATACCTCCTTAGGGTTGTAAATTTTTCCCAGAAAGCTGTGGATAAGCAGAAATCAATAACCTGAAAATATCCAGAAAAGATGAGATGGTGAGAAAAACAACATTAAAAGAAGTTATGTCATAGTTCGCTTCCCTGGTGGCGCAGTGGTTAAGAATCCACTGACCAACGCAGGGGACACGGGTTCGAGCCCCGGTCCGGGAAGATCCCACATGCAGCGGAGCAACAAAGCCCATGCGCCACAACTATTGAGCCTGCGCTCTAGAGCCTGCGAGCCACAACTACTGAAGGCCGCACACCTAGAGCCCGTGCTCCACAACAAGAGAAGCCACCGCAATGAGAAGCCCGCGCACTGCAACGAAGAGTAGCCCCCGCTCACAGCAACTAGAGGAAGCCTGTGTACAGCAGCAAAGACCCAATGAAGCCAAAAATACTAAATAAATATTTTTTTTTTTAAAGAAGTTATGTCATAGAGAGAGAGATCCAGTGAGTACTGTAACAGCTTTCTGCTCCAGCACATAAACAGGATTGGCTAAAGCAGTCACAATAGCCACATGACCTCCAAAGGTGACATAAACAAAGATATGTCCATCAATATGTTAATATTAATTCAATTTAGAGGATAAATAATTATAGGCACTAATTATATGCTCACTTTTGGTGTAAGGCCACCCCCTCTACTTACAGAGCCTCCAGTACCTCCTCATTCACAGTGCCTTTCACCATGAAGTCACATGGTTTGTTTCTCCCAAAAAACCATGAGCAAATTAAGGACAGGAACTGTGTCTTTGATCTCTGTCCTCATTCACCTATAAAATAACTAGCATATAATAGAACCTCAATAAGTGTTTTCTGTCAGAATGAGAGAAAAGAGTGAATACGAGAGCAAACAGAAAACAAAGGGATTACAGAGAAAGGAGGTATTGACTCTCTTGGGCATCAAGAGAGACTTTACACAGGATGTTAGCAGGAGTCCAAAGGTAATGAAAAAATAAAACAAAACAGAATGGGAGGTTCTGTTCTGTACTGAGATCCTTATCTGTGTATTTTCTTTTTGTCAAAATTTGTTCTAGGCCAAATTTTTTTAGTTTAGAGATTGAGTGAGATAAATGCTCCTAAAATCTAATTATAACTTATTATATTTATTGTGTGTGTGTGTGTGTATTCTTTAATTCTAGGGAAATTTTGGAGATCTAACAGAGTTGGCAAGATTTTGTCCTGTGTATGTGAGCATAGATGTAGATAAAAATAACTGACAGTGATAGAGATTTAATATTTCTTTAATTCTGTCTTCAAAAGCAATTATTAGACATTATTTCAGAAGGGTTCATATTGTTTGAAATTTAGATAAACCATTTCAAAAGGCAGTATTTCCCTATTTAATGGAATATACTTTGAAACTTGCAAATATTCTTAATTCGAATATCTTAAATTTAGAAAACAAAAGAAAAATTCATGGAGAGAAAAAACAAGGACTCTCAGGTTTACTATGCTTTTGACTTAATATTCTTTATTAACCCCCAATTACAATATTGTTTAAGTTAAAAAGATGTGCTAAAAAAATACACAACTTCAATTTATCTTCAGTTCTTTTGGTTCCTTCTTAATGATTCCCATGAGCTGAAAGGAGAAAAGACTAAATAAGCACAACAGCGAGGTGGCCATCCTCCGTCTGGCAACTCAGAACAAGCAGAGCTAAACTAAAGCGCTGAGGCGGCAAAACCAGCACACGTCTAATTCTGGTCCATTTTACTCTGCCACTGGACATGACTTCTGCCGGGAGTCTGGAGTGCTGTCCTGTATGTGAAGGCTGAGAACCAACCTCTCCTATTCACAGGGTACTGCTCTCAACTTTGCTACCTCCCTGTTTAGGTGTCTTCCTTCCCTGAAACATGGCATCTCAACAGAGGTGAAAAATACTAACAGTGCCAGAGCAAAGACTGAAGCAGAAACATTAGGGTTAAAAAACAGAGATAGAAAACAAAACTCCAAAGGGAGAAGGGTGCATTTTGTTCATTTCTACCACTTTCTGCTTCCAAGTCTTCAATTTGACTAATGTCACATGATGGTGTATAAACTTTTCATGCAAATTTCTACAAAGCATAACTTCTCAGAAAAGAAAGGCCTATGAAAGAGATTTAATTCATCTTGAAACAGCAAATCATTTCTTATCTATTAACTCACAAAATACCAGCCTAGAAGCACTGTCCTGTTATAATAAACAGACATCTTCAATTATGACATGCTGTCCCAGCTACTGATCTCTTCCGTAATTATACTATGCAATGAGCACGGCACTGATATTATATTAATACGTAGGGAGGAGAGAACTTAAACACAAATTAAATCAAGGCTCAATATTTCAGTGAAACTTACATAAGGACTGAGAACAAATGGTCTGTTTCTTAGAAGGAAGTAAAAAGATGATTTTATAATATCTCATTTTCTACTTCTAATTAAGAAGTTTAGAAATGAAATCTGTCTTAGACTTCTAGTCTCTTAACTGTCCATTTCAAACAAATTAGATAAAACTGTTTATGTTTCATAATCACCTGTACTTGTCATATTAATAGCAATAACAATCTTCAAAAAAACATTTTATATAGACAGGTTGCAAAGAAAAGAGAATGGCAAATAGAAAACTTTTTCCTACAGACAAAAGGATAAAGTTCAAGAAAAGGTTCCTCTCACCCTTTTGCAGAACTGTCAAACAACTTATCTTGACCAAGAATAGCACACAGTAAACACACCAAACAAAAGAAATGATGAAAGATGTATTTACTTGTTCAGGGCTTTTATTTTTCTTTCTATTTCATATACACCCACTGAACAGTCTGCATTGTGTTAATAAATAACCAGTAGCAACCTAAGTGAACAGAGGAGGGGTTTCTATGATGCTGTCAGGTACCAGACAGTTGCTTGGCACTGTTGATACAGTGCTCTACACGTGAGTTGTATGACCACATATAAAAGAGAGCATATAGGTTAATGGATGGATCCTTTTACCTCTTAGATACAATGGGAGGAAAGGAAGAAAAGTTGTAAAAAAAAAAATGGTTGGCTTTTTGGAATTGTCCAACCCTTTCAATTTGGAAAGGAACAAATCAATTTTATGGACCATGCCCTGCCAGAGTAATCTTTTACCAGATAACTTGCTGTAGTTATTTGGAAATCTGCTAAACTGTAACTCCAAACTCTTCAACACTTAAGTGATTTTTCAAATTGTTTCCAATGTTGGCTCCAGGCTTTATTCCATATATATGAATTCAAATTTGAAATATTCTGAAGAAAATTTTCTGTTTCTATTTTTTAAAATACGAAAAAATGTCCAAATAATATGCATGAATTGGAACTAAAATCCATAAGCTCAGTGATCAGCGTGTTAAAAGTTTACCTCATTTATGACATTAAATACTCAAACAAGAAAGCTACTGTTTCGTCAGCCTGACACATTTTCAGTGTTTTGAGCTTACTCTTCATTAAAGTTTGTTTCCAAATGTTCCGTGACAGTCTTTCCAAAAGCCACGATAAAAGTCTAACATAAATGAAAATAAGCTAAAGCCAGAAAACATCAGAGTAAAAGTTAAATTACACACACACACACACACACACACAGTGTGTGTGTATGTGTGTATATATATATATATATATATATATATATATATATTTATTTATTACTTATTGTCTCATAAATGGTTTCTATATGATATGTAGATGACCTGAAAAGATATATGAATAAAAGTTGGCTTTCAAATTCAGGGCATAAAGAAAGGGCATTAGCTCTGAATTCTACATAATATCTTCCCCTCAGTGTCAAACTCCATCATCCAAAAGTGGGAGCACGGAGCACAATCTGGTATCCGAAGATTATCGACATGTAGGAAAGGCTATCTTAATCAGCCCGAATATCCAGGTCATATGCTCATCCTATTCTGCCCTAGCCTCATTGCTCCCTCACAATCTTGGCCATATTTTTCTTCAACATTAAGGGTGGTTAAGGAGGGCACACTGGGAGTCCTTGAGGTCTCAGAACTCTGGGAGCAGGTGGCAAAGGAAACTCCGAGTGAGCTCTCCACCGACTCTAGTGCTGTCCGTGCCTTCCCCATAAGCAACTCCTATTAAAAAAAAAGACCAAGCATCCACTAGAACAAAACCAAGCAGGCCCATTTAATTAGGGCATTTGCTTGATATCCACTTCTTCATGTGAAACACACAGACACATGGGCCTAGGAGGTCTGATTAATTTTAATATGCACAGTCGTGACAAGTGCCTCAGGGGTAACTGAGTGGAAAGCACAACGCGCACAAACACACAAAATCCTCCAGCTAGTCGAGTCTGACAAATCAGCTTCAGAAAAATGCTGTGTGTGTTCCCCAGATTAGAGTGTTAAGATTCAGCAAGGGCCTGAACCTTTAATGTGAGGGAACAGAGGCCTCAGAAACAGGTGGCTGGCTCTTCACTCTTGAATAAGTGATATCTCCAAAAGCCGTGGCACATGAGCAGCAAGAAGGTCTGGCACCCTCCCCTAATGTCCATGTCCAGCCTGGGTCAATGGGTGTATTTTAAGTGCTCCCTGCATTATAACTCAAAGTCTGGACCCAAGGGTTTTAGTTATGGACAAGGAAAACAGGGGTACCTCATTTATCTGAAAGGTTTAGGAAATATTAGAAACATTTGGGTGAAGACAAGTTTGCAATGATTTTCACAGTCCTGTTGGTAGATAAACTCACGTATAAGCAGGAATCAAATAGTGCTCTTCTTGTGTAACAAATAGCCACCTGAAAAAAGAATGCCTCCTTGATTGTTCACAGAAGGATGAACATTAAGGACATAGTCTTAAATATTATGATTACATTTTATTCACAAAAGTACAAGTTCTAATTGAAAAGAAAAATGTAAGTTTTCTTGGCCGAATGGGATTCTTGTACAGACAGCCCTGGATCTCAGCTCAGGGACCTCCTACTCTGAAGTAGATCCCCCAAAGGCAATCCCTGAGCCATTACAATCCAAGTCAGAAGGTCTTCTGAGAAAATATAAATTAATTTTCTGTAACACTTAATGAAATCAACAACATCAAGATAAACCGCTGTGATGGATGCCGCTTGAAACGAAGATGAGGGTGAGTACGTTTCACTCTAGTGCTGAAAGATTACAAGGCTTCAGACTCAGTGTACTCTGTGCTAAAGTTAAAACACTTATTCCTAAAGACATAGGTTCTACAGCATTTGAGGGTGTCTTCTTTTCCTGACCTTTAAAAAATAAACTCTTTTCTTTATCATCATTTTATGAGTGTCGATTTCCATACAGTGGTGCCTTGGAAAAGGGTGCCTGGAAGTTAGACTCCAGCAGGCTCAGCAAGAAGAGACATTTTCCAGTGACAGACTGCATAGACGAACACGTAGCCACAATGCACTAGGAGTAGCCTCCAACAGCGGTGGGAGTGTGAGGAACAAAACTGAAAAGGGCTCAACTGAAAAGTACCCTTGCTTGTCCTTCAGTGCAACAGCACTTACAAAACCTCTTCAACGTGTACTTTGTCAAAAGGACAGTGAGTAACTAAACAAAAGCAACTCAAACCTCTGCCAACTAAAGAATCTTTAGGCTTTTCCCCTGATCCGTTCAGTTTTTATTTTTCCCACCTCATCAAATGTGGCTTTAAAATAAGAGTGAATTTCAATATTCTTAATTTAACAAAATGCTTTGGGATTTTGAATTTAGGAAAGCCAATCTCCATAATTTCCTTATAAAAATAATAACTAAAAAGTTGGTAAAATTAGGGGGTAGTTTTGAATTTCAATTTCAACTTATCTGTTAATGTAATATGGTTCGATTTAAATTCTAAAGGGCTGCTCAACAACAGCAGTAAAAGAGCAGGCATTGTGATTTATAATGTAAACTCACACATCAAACACTCAGTGCCTGTAGGGATGTTCACAAGGCCAAATATCATGCACCAGGGGCCTGTCTTTTCTACAGAATAATTATATATAACACCATAGCACAGCACAGATGGAAATACACTGCTTATAATATCTACTTTAGGACCCCTAAAATACATCTTAAAACAAGGAGGAAAAGCTTTATATCCATTTAGAGAATCTAATGGGTCTATATGTCAACACATTTGTAATAGAAATTAAAAGTCCATTAACACATAATTATTTGGGGGGAAAAAAAAACACAAGTAAAGTACCACAGAAGGTACAAGCAACTAAATTGAATAATTTTCAATAGATGTGACAGAAGCAAATATCAAAAAGATACATTACACAAGAATAGTCATACATATTTTTAAGTTTTAAGAGAGCATCATTCATGACCAAGAATTTACACTTTTTTGTTTCATAAACGTACAGTTATAAACTTAAAAAGTGTCCAGCCCAATCCTAGAAATGGTATACATGGAGTTAAGAGGAAGTGTTTTGGCCTTTGCCGCTGAGAATTTGTAGTATACTGACTGCATGGTGTCAGGGTGTTATCCACTGAACAATATTCCCTGCTGTACCTGCTGGAGAGGAAGAAAGAGACAGAGAGACAGACAGTCAGGCAGAGACAGAGACGGAGACACACGGAGCGAGAGAGAAAATTGATGACAATAAAACTCCCAATATTTTCTTCACCCAGTGATGGTCTCCGGTCTGTAGGTGACTCTGAGGGTGAAGTCTTGAGATCTGTCACAATATATACTTTTCCAAACTCATTCCATAATTTTATTAGTTCTTACAAAAAGAGAACTTTTTTGTGAAGTCTGTACTAAAAGCAATGAACTGCTTCATGCAAAGTAACACTGGGTGACTTTGGTAGTCATAGGTTATGCCTTTAGGGTCTTGTAATATAAAATTGGGAGCAAAGATTTTTTTGAAGTTCAGGAAAAGTCCCAATTGTGTAAATGATGACAAAGTCTAGTTCTAGTAGAAACAAAATTTCACAAATAAATGCAGTATCTCACACACAAGGGGTACACTCATCATGGTGTAACAATTTTGGAGGTGTGGGCATCATACTCTAAGAAGGAAGAACAGTGACAGATACAGATGCTAAATAAAACCAAGCATATGTGGGATCAGAAAGGAGGACTACACACATACCCACATGTACACACAAAAGGAATGAAAAGAAAAAAAATCAAAATAGGGGAGGAAAGGAAGAACAAATGAGAGAAAGCTAAAATCTTAGAAAATTATGAAACTTTTGGCCGAGGGAGCCTTCAATTATCTTTGTCTTCAGTACACATTCACATTTATTGTAGAAATAAGAGTATAAGAAATCCACAAACCCAATGTTAAATTGCTTCTCCTAGTCTCATATTGGTCACATTTTGCAATGTTATCCGTATCAATATAGAGAAATCTTCTTTCTTTTTGAAAAGTAATTCTTCAGGTACAAACTTGCCTAACCATATTTTATTTAGGGAAATTTATATAAATAAACTTCAAAACAACTAGCTATCCTAGGGTTTTTATGAATGTTGGGTTTGTCATTTTTGTTGTGGATTACATACCCTAAATTTCCAGAATTTTGCAGGTCTGAACCAGAATTTTTCAGTACATGTAAGTATCCTGGGAAAGCATCACTGGAGCCATATAATGTTTCTGGTATGCCTAAAGTAACAATGTTTCCAATCAGCCAAGATGTGGTAATGACAATAACTGGTACAATTCCAAGTTGGTTATAATTTATAAAGTACTTTCATGTGCATTACCTCATTTGTTTCCTTTAACAACCCTCTGAAGAAAGTAGGGCAGTTAGATTTGCCAACAGAGGACAGATATTTATTACATTAACACAATTACTACAGCAATTTAAAGGCAGGTAAATATAATGTCTTTTATAATATAAATTATAAGGTAGATGCTCAGTTTAATGCAAAGAAATCCTTATTTAAATTTAAAAGCTGCATTTCCCTCAAATGTGGCAAAACAGATACAATGACATTTCCAAATATTGTTAAATACTTGTAAGTTAATGCTTCAAAACTGATCAGAGACCAAACTATATTGATATATATCTTACACACAGTAATCAGTGGCAGAACCAGGACTGCAACTCAAACCCTGACTCAGTGCAGTTACCCTTTTTCATCATGAATTGATTTGAAAGTCAGATAAGAACTACCAACTAGGTCTCAAAAAAAGCACAAATACACATATTTTCCCCATTCTGCATACAATTTCTAGGATTTATAAGCCCTCTGAAGGAACTCCTGAATCCTGAGTTTGGAAACTCTCCCCTTGAGGGAACATCTTAGAGTCCCTGAAAGACTGGAGGGAACAAGGAAGGAGTTGAGTCAGTTACTTTTCTTTGACTACAGGCTTCCGGAGATGAACTGTGGGGGGGGGGGCAGGGTGGGGTGGTGGAGTGATAGATCCAACTGTAGCCTGCTAGTGTCTTGAGCTCATCGTAAGAAATAATAACTCTCTCTCCCATGCCAGCTCTGTCCTAGAAAAGAGTGCTGGTCTCCATTATGATGAAACACTATTAAAGAACCATTTACAGCATCGAATTCTGGAAAATTATTCACAGATTAATTCACTTTTTACTTTGCCCATAGCAGTGGGGGAAATTGTAATCTGTGGCCACAAATTCATAGATAATGCCAATATATTAGCAATACTACAGTTATTTCAAAGATTAGTGTGACCATAAAATATATAAAGTTTTTGTTATGTGTATATTTTAGTTTTGTATCCTGGATCTTAATAACTAGCTTTGTGACCCGGGACAATACTTTAACCTCTAAGTCACAGGAAGAATTTAAAGTAATTATCTCAAAGATTCAATAATGACAAGAAGGATGGAGAGGCCAAGATGAATGAGATAAACAGGTAGGGAGGTTAACTGAGTAGGACATGAAGAAAAGAGGGCAGTAAAAACAGAAGGCGGGGACTTCCCTGGTGGCCCAGTGGTTGGGAATCTACCTGCCAATGCAGGGGACAAGGGTTCGATCCCTGTTCCGGGAGGATCCCACATGCCTGGAGCAACTAAGCCCATGGGCCACAACTGCTGAGCCTGCGCTGTAGAGCCTGTGAGCCACAACTACTGAGCCCGTGTGCTGCAACTACTGAAGCCCGCGTGCCTAGAGCCTGTGCTCCACAACAAGAGAAGCCACTGCGATGAGAAGCCCTCACACCACAACAAAGAGCAGCCCCAGCTCACCACAACTAGAGAAAGCCTGTGAGCAGTAACGAGGAGCCAATGCAGCCAAAAATAAATAAATAATTAATTAAATTTTAAAAAACCCAACAAAACAGAAGGTGAGCAATGAAATCTACTCAATTTTTAGGGGAGTGT
Organism: Lipotes vexillifer; assembly: GCF_000442215.2. Classification (NCBI taxonomy): domain Eukaryota; kingdom Metazoa; phylum Chordata; class Mammalia; order Artiodactyla; family Lipotidae; genus Lipotes; species Lipotes vexillifer. The sequence goes on from NW_006770652.1 coordinate 376,760, forward strand.
TAGAAAAGGCTAAAAATGTCAATTAGTGGGTGGACCGTCATCCACAGGTAACACAATCACCTACTATGCACCAAGTTCATTATTAGGAAGCAGAGAGGCACAGATAATCAAACCAAGAACTCATTTCAACGTTCACATACTTACAGCTGTGGAAGACAGCAGGCAAATAAACAATGACGGTAATGTGGTCAGAACTAACAGAGATGAGTTATGTTAGCAGTGTAGACTAAACCAAATTCTGACAAAGGTGTTCAGAGAAGGCACTGAGTCTTAAAAGGTGCATATAAATTCATTAGGTGGATAAGACAGGGTATGATATTTAAGGCAGAGGAAACTGCATATGAAAAGGCAGAGTAGTATTAAAAATACAGAGTGTTGAGAGAACTGCATGCAGTTTCTTTAATAAAGACAGCATGAGAACATGTACCCTAGAGAACGGTGGAAAGTAATGTCAAGGGGATTAAAGGGTCGGGTCTTGTGTTCAACGCCAAGTAGTTTTACGGAGGAAAAGAAGTTCATTCTAATTCTAGTTCCTCCATATGACAAGAACATGAACAAGTTACTAAAACTTGATTTTTAATTTTTAAGATAAGAAATAATACCAGCTTCGGAGTTTCTGAGGATTAAATGAGGTAGCTCACATAACATCTGGCAGAAGGGTTGTGTATTTATTAAGGTCTTTCCTCTCCTTTTCCCAAGACAGCAATGGGGTAACACTGAAGCAGTATAAACGTCCTTTCAACAAATATTTTAAATATTTAGTGTGTGCACTATCCTCACCCTTAAAGCGTTTAATACAGGGGAAGAAACTTGATAAATAAAAGGACAGTCATAATACAGTTAAGTAACTAACAATGGAGGGAGGCAAGTAACAGTTCTTAAAAAGATGAAAAAGTTAATGCAGTGAGTGTAAATAACTCTTTCTAGCAACTTGGACTTGGAGAAATGAGGAACAGAATTACAGATAGAGGGGATGGGAATCAAGAAAAGGTGTTGTTTGCTGTGTTTCTAGGAGGAAGAGATATAAATAAGCTGAAAAGTTCATTCCAAAGAGACATAGGAGTACTACAGACATTAATATAGAAAAGTTAAAATATGAAGCCGGTTATAATCTTGTATCTAAAAGGATTCTATTTTAAATGAAATATATAAAGTTCTCATCAAGATAAAAATCACTTGCACCTGCACTGTTCTGAGCCTAAGGTTTGAATGAAAATCAAAGTCTGGATCTGACCCCTAAATTTAAAGGCTGATCTGTAGTTATAGACTATCCCTAGCTACCTGGAACTTGAGAACACAGGACATTTGTGGATACCCATCTATCTTGGCTTTATTAGCTAAATTAAGATAGCTGGTTATCTTAGATTTGTTCAGATTTAATTTAATGATCAATGATATACTCTTTAAAACTAAGATGGGGTGATGACATTATTTCTAAAAAAATCAAGACAGAGAGAGTAAAGAATACCAGAAGGTATGACGTAACTGAACTGGAAAAAAAAGGCACCCGGACCTGTAGGATGTGCACTGGATTCTCATTCTAGCTTTAACACTAACTTGCTGTGTGATCTCAAGCACATCTCTACCTCAGTTCTCCCTCTCTCTCTCGAAATGAGGAGAGAGGGCTAAAATGTGTCTACATTTCATTCCAATTCCGAATTTCTATTATGCCAAACTAATTTGCTCCCAGACATTCTACTAAAACAAGTTTTTCTTAAGATATCTTCCAAGGCATTTTTTTTTTAAACACTTTTTAAAATCAAACAGTTTAAACTGAGCTGATTTTCAATTAAAGCTTTCTGGAAATTTGATCACCATTGAGGAATCTGAAATTTACTTTAGCAGAAAATTATGGAATACTACTTTCTTATTCAATATTTCAAGGGAATTTAGGGACACATGTGTTAATGTGTAACATTAAACTATTACTGGCAAAATTCCTAATTAGAAAAAACAGTGTAAGTAGTGGTTAAGGGCATGAATTTTAGTTTAAGGTTGACTTCAGTTTGAATGATGACCCGACAGTCACCCTATGACATATTTAATCATTAGTTTCCTCATCTGAAAATGGAGATAATAAGAAACAGAATATTTAGTTCATGTCTATGGCATTTCCTGAAATTGGAATAGCTATACATAATAGCCCTGGTTATGAGGTTTATGTAAAGATTAAATAAACTATTTCATATAAAGTACTTAACACTATCATTAACACATGATATGCACTTAATATATGCAACCAACCGAACACATATCATTTATTCAAGGCCTTGATACAGGAATAATGTATCACATATTATGATATTAAAGCTCGTCATTCTTAACTCCTAAGTCTAATAGTTAAAAAAACAACTGATAGAGCATAGTTACTACCAAATATAAAATATATGTTACATAGGTCAGACATTTCAAACTGAAAATTCACTACGAACTTTGGAAGGTTCCACATCAGTTAAAGTGTCACTGGACAAATGAGAATCTTCAGCACCAGAACTTTTAAAGTAATGACAGACAAAAATTCTGATGGAGGAAAGAGATACAAACAAAAGTATATAAAGATAGTTTCTCTTATTTATAACTTTTCAAATATTTTAATTAATTGCTTGAAAAGATAAGCTAGCTCGAATAAAAGAGCCATTTTTTCTTCGACCCATATGCAAATCTTATTTTCTTTCTAACCATTTTACCTCGGTGGCCTCCTTTTCTACGACTCACCATTCTCTTCTAACTTCTGAATTTCTACTAGTTTGCTGTTGGCAGGGATAAGGTCCAAAATAATACGGACTTTCTATTGAAATCTGCAGTCCCCCCCAATGAGAGGAAGCAAAGGCATGAATATGGCACCCTCATAATGATTTAGCTGGGGCTTAATGAAATTTTCATCACAACCTGCTGTTCATTTTAATGGCCTTTGAAAAACAATGGAAAACATAGCTTGAGGGAAGAAAAGATTTTTCCGTAGCAGATATCTGTCAGCTTAACATTTAGTTCCATTCACTCTCTCTCTACTCTCCTCATCCCCATATTACTGCCCTCATCACAGAACTATAACACTGTTTTGTATTTTTTCATTAAATTTATTCCTAGGTATTTTATTCTTTTGATGTTATAGTACATCACAGAACTACAGATCATTTGTTTGTACTGTATGCAATGTCACTGTCCTGATGTTTGGCTAACGTCAGGTTTTGGTGTCCATTCTCATGTCTAACCATACCCTTTAATTAGTGGAGTTTTTAATCAGTTTGAATAATGACCCCAACAGTCACCCTGTGACAATATTTAACATCAGTTTCCTCATCTGAAAATGGAGATAATAAGAATCAGAATATAGAATGTAACTTCCCACTTGCTGTGGAGCCTTTCACATATCTTCCTAGATATATTTCTCCCTTTTTCTCTTTTTGCAGTTAAAAAAAAATAGAAAGAAATTTCCTTTAACACTCTATTCCTTTTCTATGATACAATTTTCTGCCATGTTATTATATTTTTTCTTGGTGATTAAGATCACCACTTTACTCAGATACATAAATTGCTCCTTGATAATACTCCCAATAGTTGCAGTTACTAAATATTCTTACAAGAGCAAATTTCTTCATCAATAAAAGTGAGTCTAATTTCTCCAAAGAAGACATACAGATGGCCAATAGGCACATGAAAAGATGCTCAACATCACTAATATTAGAGAAATGCAAATCAAAACTACCATGAGGTACCACCTCACACCAATCAGAATGGCCATAATTAGAAAGTCTACAAATAATAAATGCTATCGAGAGTGTGGAGAAAAGGGAACCCTCCTACACCATTGGTGGGAATGTGAGTTGGTGCAGCCACTATGGAAAACAGTATGGAGGTTCCTCAGAAAACTAAAAATAGAGTTGCCGTATGGTCCAGCAATCCCACTCCTGTGCATATATCCGGAGAAAATTCTAATTTGAAAAGATATATGCACCTCAATGTTCATAGCAGTGCTATTTAAAATAGCCAAGACATGGAAGCAACCTAAACGTCCACTGACAGATGAATGGATAAAGAAGATGGGGTATATACATATATACAATGGAATACTACTCAGCTATAAACAAGAATGAAATAATGCCATTTGCAGCAACAGGTATGGTTCTAGAGATTATCACACTTAGTGAAGTCAGTCAGAAAGAGAAAGACAAATACCATAGGACATCACTTATATGTGGAATCTAAAAAATGACACAAATGAACTTATTTACAAAAGAGAAACAGACTCATAGATACAGAAAACAAACTTACCAAAGGGGAAAGGGGGTGGGAGAGGGGTAATTAGGAGTTTGGGATTATCAGATACAAACTAGTATACATAAAATAGATAAACAGCAAGGTCCTACTGTATAGCACAGGGAGCTATATTCAATATCCTGTGATAAACCATAATGGAAAAGAATATTATCTATAAGCATAACTGAATCCCTTTGCTATACACCAGAAACTAACACATTGTAAATCACCTATACTTCAATCGTAAGTAAGTAAATAAATAAATAACTGTGAGTCTACTTACATTTCTGTGTACTCAAAGCATGTCTAGGAATCTTGTGTACGTAAACATAACACCATCTTAGTCGTTTTGTATTCATACAAAAACTATCTTTCTGGGACTCGGGCTTCTAGAAGCTTGGCATGTTCAACCCATATGCCAGTCTTCCATAAAGACTATCTCTGTATTTTCTCAATATCTTTGTATTACTCAAAAACAAGTCACTCTTGAGCTGAGCTTTTAATATATTTGTAGGAAGGAAAGTACAAAAAAAGAGCTGTGGGAAATACAATAATGAAAACAGTCTAATGTCCACATACATAATGATATTTCTTTGTGTCAACTCTTTCTGCCATGGATGCTCTATGTCTGTTCTTTTGCCTGTGTAGCTAATTTTCTCCTAATTCCCAGTGCCTCTGAATGTTTCCTGCTAAGCAAATTGGCAAGCACTGTCTCCTGCCCTTTTTCCTGTTAGGAATTCTTCGTTTGGCTTCAGCCTGTCATATACTTCCAAATTAAGAGTCTGTGCACCCACTTGGAAGGAAGCTCACATGAAACGCTGAGGGAATACCAAGGCCCTAAGAGAAATGACACCTCGGTAGCAAAGAGCACACTTCATATCCAGATCTTGCTTTCTAACACCATTCTCCAATAAAAGGAACCAGGGCTTCTTAGAGAAATGGCTTATTCTAGGACTGGGAGAAGGAAAGATACAAGATGAATCTGCAGTATCTTATAGTACCAGAAAGTAAAGAAGTGTTCAAAAAAAAAAAAAAAAAAAACCCACCATCACAGTGGTACGTCAAAGTGACAATAGAAGGAGCCTCCAATGAACAAAGCTGAAACAATGTGACTAACAAAATAAAAAATTGTATTGTAACTCAAAGTATAAAATAAACATCCATGAGTTCATACTGATATAAATAAGTGATTGAATAAGTAAATGATAGAGAAGAGATAAATCTCCAATAAAGAATAAATCCAAATAAATTTCTCAATGATTCACTGTGAAGGATGGGGATCAAGGTTCCCTACTCCTTAAATGTGGGTTGTACACAGCACCTTCCTTCCATAGAGTAAGGTACAGAAAGGAGGCAGGGAGGCTTTACAGTGGAGAAACCAGACAAACACTGTTATCAGCCAGGTGATCAAGGTCAACATCAACATTCGCAAATCACATAGTAAGTATGTACTTTTGAGGTGATGTGACAAGAATGGTGCTTGGTTTCTGTGGTCCTTCTACCCAAACCCACAGTCCCAGTTTAATTATGAGAAAGCCACCAGACAAATTCTAATAGAGTGGCATTCTACAATATATCTGAACAGTATTCCTCAAAATTTTCAAGGTTATCAAAAACAAGAACAGTCTGAGAAACTGTTGCAGCCAAAAGGAGCCCAAGGAGACATGAGAACTAAATAGCTAAATGTAATCTGTTATGTGATGGCATCCTAGAAGAGAAAAAGCACACGGTGAAAACTAAAGAAATCTGAATAAACTATGGACTTTAGTTAATAATGCTGTATCACAACATAAAAGGTGCAAAATAATTTTAAATGCAGAAAGTTAATCACGCAGAATGAATAGCATATACAAAAATAAAGAAAAAGAAAACTATCATAAAGATGTTATACCAGAAAGCTATGAATCTGGGTGATTTTTATCTTCTTCCTTTTAATTTTTCTGTTTTTTAAACAGCTCTTATAGTAAGAAAATACTATTTTTACTATCAGAAAAAAATGCAGCACATTAAAAGAAAAAGGTTGTGTGGGTCCTCCTCAAAACTCCATTTTTATCTCCATGCAGATTAGAGCCAAAAAGTCTTTGGCTGACTAGATTATTTCCAAAATTCCTTCCAACTGTAAGATCATGTGAATTACATAAATTTTAACTAAAATCCGTGTCCCAGCTATGCATCTGGTAGAGACCCAGAAATATTTAATTACCACATGACTCCAAATACTGGTTAACATACATTTTGCGCCAGATATAATTTACCAGTGTCCTAACAACAGCTAAAAATAGTGTTAAATAGTATAAATGCAGTATATTTTTGGTGTAAAGCATGTCTTTTTATGTCACTGTTTTATGTTTGTTTGTTTTACTTTTCCATCTGACTCTGAAATAAATAGGAGGCATGTTCTTGTGTGCAACGCGGCATCCGTGTTTAGGATGGGCATAGCTTTTAAACAGGAGTTAGTAAACATCTGTAACATAAAGGATGACTATCATTTATTCATAAATTATACAGTTTGCATCAATCGTTTTACTAGTTTGTTTGCTTTCATTTTAAGATTAGTCCATGAGCATTATCACCTGTAGGATACTATCTGTAACTATTAAAGAGATTTAGAAAATGAAATCTTAAAAGAAAGGCATCCTGGAAGTTGAAAAACTGGGAACCTCATCTGAGCTAACAGTAAGAGAATCACTACTTTTCAAACACACAATAGTTCTAACCATACTCATTTTAGACTATACAAAAAAATAGACGGAATTGTCTAGGCAGTCTAAGATGCATTAATGTATAAAGGTTATAAAATGTAACAAAGTTGTAAAATGGCCCTGGTGGGGAAGCACAAACTAGACTGCAGATATCTGGCAGGTAGGCGGTGACTGTCCTGGGCCCTTCTGCCACTTTGTATTCTTGAACCTTAAGTTTTACTCAACCACAACTTACTCGTGTGAAAATAAGGAAGACACCACAACAAAAATTAATGATTTATAAAACTGGGGTTAGACGTATAAACATGTTTCTAAAAAAAAAAATACTATCCATCTCCATTGCATTAGGTTTCTTCCAATTTAACCTTGAGAGTGCATCAGAAAAGGGAGCTAGAAGTTAAAATCAAACCATTAAAATCACGTTTGTTTTCTTTTCCATCCTTTACCTTCTGGCTCATTTTTGATGAGCTCTTCCATCTTCCTCTGCTTCAAGGTGTCAACAACATCAGCTAAGCTGCCTTTGCGCCGCTCAGGAGTCCCCAGGGCTGTACTAGACAAGGACTCGCCACTCTGTCGCCCACCTTCTTCTGCCTTCTGAGGTGAGGTAGATGAGTTGTGTGGGGCAAATGAAGACATAACTTTATTGCCATCAACTTCCTGAAAGAGAAAGCAAAAGAAAAAATATATATATTTGTTTAAAATTCAGTCAGCTTTTTAATTTTAATTGGTTACATGGCTTATTCGGCTGCAACGGTGAAATGTCACTCTGCAAGAGTAAAAGGAATAAAGAAATTTCAAAAAAGAATACATTAACTTTACAGGTTGACACTAGAGTGAGACAAAGATCAATTCATAGGAGAAGTAAAAACAAGAAGATTCTCTCCCTTAGACTGAGTTCAAACGGCAACACAGCCTTTCTACAAAGCCTATATTGATTAGTTTTGTCTATTTTTTGCTTTTGTTTGAAAGCCTTAGATTTTCCTATGAACATTAAATGTAGTGGTCATCTGTAATAAACCTTCTCATGATATTATAATGTTTAAACAAATAACATTCCAAATATTTAATTTTCTTTTAAATTTTAAGCAGCTGCCTGTTCTTTATGGTACTCCTAATTAAAGGAGGGTCCTCTTTTAAGTTCTCCACCTTCCTCTCATGCTTTTAAGAAGACATCAGCCACCCAAGTTATTCTGACATCAGAGAAGTGTACTGTAAATTCATTTCTGCTTATGCAGAAGATATTTCCAATTCCATTTGTTATCTGAAGCACTGTTTCTGATGATACTCTTTGCTGTTTTGCACTTTAAGCCTCATTTGCCCTGAAAAATAAAGTTTCTTGCAGACTTTGCCTCTTCATAGTTGTGTACATGTATGAAAAGAAGTTATTCTATAATTCTAAAAGGTAGACATACTCTGGTGTTCCTTTTGGCATTATTTTCCCCATAATTTCTAGTAGAACTTCGGCAATTTGTGTAATATCAGGAGTATATTTTGTATAAGCAGCACTAAATTGTTTTTTCAGAACTTTTCAAGAGAAATGATATGGAAATGACAAAGAAAAATTTATTTTCTTAAAGGTTTTCCTTGTATAATCTCTTACCTCCATAATCCTTTGACTTGCCACAAAGCAGAGCTTTTCTTAAAAATAAATCTGTATCCTAACATCTTTGAGGAGGTTAGTCTCCCCCAGGTTTATTTCTTCATTCTGCAGCATTAAAAGTTTCCAATGAAATATATATGAGCGTGTGCATATTTAATATTCAGTATAATAGCTTATACCCGTGTTTACACATTTGTCCTCTATTTAAGACATGTAAATGAGGATCTGTTGACCCCAGAAAAATGACAAATCACACTGATTTCATATTTAATCTTTAAAAAAATAATGCTAATATTTTTGACTAGATTAAAAATACTTGATAAAACTGTCATTCTAATTGTTTAAAATATATGAAAAGTAGAGACGTCAACACAAATATAATCATAACCTGTTCATATGATTTTTGTCAATGGATATTAGTGAGTACAGGGACATTAGCTATGGTATAAACATCAGTTTGTTGCGTGGGAACGAGTCAGTGTGGGAAAAGCAAAAGTAAAAAATGTGTGCGAAAAGGATTTTCAGAATAATTCTAAACCCCAAATGGTTTCCATTTCCTAAAAACAGAATATGCCTCTTACAATCACTGTTTCTTGATTGAATGCTCTATAGACAATACTTTCATAGATGACTCTTAGCTTATAAGGTACTTGAATTTAGAAATCAAAATGCATAATGTAATAATTATAAGCCCCTGCAGGCTAAGTGAAAGTACACTTTTGTAATTATTTATTTAAAACCGACACATAAATACAAGCAAACACTTAAACACAGATACATACACACACACACACACCTCTGAAAGGGGCAATCACAAATTCATTCAGTAAACTAAGGAATGTTTTTATGAATGACCCATAATAAACATTAGCTCAGTTTAATGTACAAACCAGAATACAGCAAAACTGCTGTATTTATTTTCCACAGATCTTTCTTCTCCTTTATTTCCAAGGTCAAAAGCAGAAACATCCCAATTTTAGCTTCACTTTAAACATTTATATTTTATACTCTGTTTTTACATTATATGATGATATACTTTACAGATAAGAATTTGGCAACTGAGCTTCACTTGCTGTAAGTGAAAATTACACACATTTTTCTGTAGCATCATCTGTACAGAGAATGACACCCAAATTACATGCAATGAAGTCTATTAAAATATCAGAAAAAAATTCAAATTAAAGTAAAATAAAATAATATCCCATTTTGCATCTCTCTAATTTTCTACACCTTGCAAAGAGAAAGGATATATTGTGAAGAGTTTAACGTATTTCACAAGAATTCTAAACTCAGTTACCACAGCAATATAAAAATAAATTAATTAGCATTACTTTTATTTCAAGCAGGAATATTTATCATCGCTGTTTCACCTGCCTGATTACATATCAGCCTCTGGCAGTGTTAATCCCTTTAACAGTTTTATGTAGTTAACAGATGTTTCAGTGTGGGGCTCCATTGTCCATCTGCATGGCCAATGGCCTGTTATGTAGTGCTGGCACAGTCTTCGGTCAACGAAGTCCTATGGCTTTCAGTTTCTTCCCTGGGACTGCATTTACCATCCCTGAAATAATGACTGCACATTTCCGTTCATTTCCCTGGGAGCTGAACGTTCAAAGAGTCCGCTAACAAATGCAGCAGTGGTCCAGGCCAGCAATATTTATTTAATTAAGTTTTGTGAACTCTAAGAACAAGCTTCAGTATTTTGCAGAAGAGCTCTCGGAACTGTGATGTGTAACTTTTAAAGTCTAATGATAAAAGTGTTTCCAAACTTTTAGAATGAGGTTAATAATCTCTGTTTTTTTTTTTTTTTTTTTTTGGCCACGCCACACAGCATGTGGGATCTTAGTTCCCCAACCAGGGGTCGAACCCTTGCCCCCTGCAGTGGAAGTGCAGAGTCTTAACCACTGGACCGCCAGGGAAGCCCGTTATTCTTGAACAAGCTTTACCTCACCTTGCTCTCTTTGTCACCTTTGCAACCATGAGACAAAGGAAGGGGTCTGCCTAATGTATCCATGTATCTACCCTCATCAAAATATCTTTTTTAAAATGCATTCTTATTAATTCTATAGATAGCAATTTTCTACACCTTAATATTCAAATTTCAGATAATTTGGTGACTAAGAAGAATTAATTCATTTGAATAAAAGAGATAATATGCGACTCAATCAAATATGTATCTTCCTTTTATTGCCCAAATGACATTTCATTCTTGACTTCTGGACTCAAGAAATACATCATCATGTGTATTTTTCGGTCCTATAAACTGACATTAAATCCACACAGGGTAGTAAAAACACTACATTTAATAGTCAGTCTATCAGACTATAATCACTAAGAATGATAGACAATATTTATTGAATATTTACTCTGTGTCAGGCGTTGTTTAAACTGCCATATATGCATTAACTCAGTTAATTCTCATGGCAAGCCTAATTATGATTTGCACTTCAGAGATGGAGAAACTGAGGCACACAGACTGAAGTAAATGCCTGAGATCATATGACTAATAAAATATAAAGTAGATAATCAACTCCATTCTCTTGGCTTCCAGAGCCCTGGTTCTCAACCACAGTGCTAATACTACCCTACTCTTAAAAGACAAAAAACAAACAAACCCCCCAAAAACCTTTAACTATGTCTATATCTATCAATGATATGGGTGAACAAGATATGCTGCTTCTTAATAATTAAGTATGAAAAGGAGAGGCTTTCACCCCAATATGTTCACTCTTAAAGAAGTGATATAAATGTCCTGAAATTAATTAACCCAGCAGTATTGTAGGCTTATAAAGCTCTCTCCATCCAAATACACATTGGTTTATACTATATTCCAAAAAAATGACCCTTAAGATTTAAATAGTTATACAAACCAAACATATACATTTGAGGTCTAAGTGGCTGAACAAAATAATGGTGCTCAGTAGTTTATGATTTTTTATCTATTTTTATAGAATGTGTGGCGACCTCTAGCATTCTTTCTAGTTCAATAAAGTTTTGAACTTAGAAGAAACCGTACAGAAGATTTGGACTATCTGTAACTAAATTCTCATTAATGCAAGTTCATTAATTTTGGTATTGCATAGACGCAGCACAAAATGAACTACAGATCCACAGAGAAAGTGCTTTGGTGCCAAACAAGTTTTGACATGGTCATGTTCTTCTTCCAGCAACAGGCATGGGATGTAATGTCCAGCATGGTAACCACAGTTAATAATATTATAGTCTCTATCTGGAAGTTGCTAAGAGAGTAAATCTTAAAAGTTCTCATCACAACAGAAAAAACCTTTGTAACTTAGGCGATGGGTGTTAGTTAGGCTTACTGTGGTGATCATTTTGCAATATATACCAATAGCAAGTCACTATGTTGTACACCTGAAACTAATATAATGTTATATGTCAATTATATCTGAATTTTTAAAAGCTATATTATGTAGTTATTCCTTAAATTCTTTAAAAATTGGATAAAAATATGTTATCACAAATATCCATTTTGAAACTAAATTGCACTACCTGTAACCTATTCTGTCAAACTAGGAGATGTCAAATTTCATTTAGTAATAGAAAAAAATACATAATGGTTGTGTAAAAACTATTTTTAAAGTTTTTTTGGTTAAAATAATTTTTCATTATACTTCTGCATGAACCTCAAACCACTAATGCTTACTCCTTTTGGATTATAGATCTCTTGATGTAGCTAGAGATGCCCTCCAAAACTCAAATGCACATGCATACAGGCAAACACTCATGCAATTGCACACACAATTTTACATAGAGTTCATTTTCTACTCTCATAGTTCCAACTATGAACTTCCTCAATGAAATCCCCTAGTAACTCCTATAAACCCTGGGTTCCAGGTTAAGAAGCTGTGACCTAAATGTGAAAAGGACTATAAACTCATTAATATATACAATTAGACGCTTTCAAAATGATCAGTTATTATATGTAAAAGGAGCCTCAAACTATAGATTTTATTGATGTTTTATTCAGATAAACATAGAGGCATGTATGTCAATAACTTGAAAATTTACTGTTCCTAAGATAAACATTTAGACAGAGATCAATATTTTAATTATAAAGAAGAATAAACACATTGAAGAAAAAAGCAGTATATTACTAAGGGCAATCATTGTCTTCTTACTCAGAAATTACCTTGTGATAATGCACATATAAATCTGAAATGGAAGGCAGAACAAATTGTTACCTTTTATAAGTGAATGTTACCGTTTTGAGAAGTCATACCAGTTAAATTTCAAATAGGAATTTTCCTGAAAGCAGGATGTAAACATATGAGGAAGGATACATGAGGCAAAAACCAACACCTCAAAAAGCTCACTAGAGAACACTAAGAGTCTTTCTTTGATTAACATGATCAAATTCAATATTCTGGGAACAGGATATGGTCAGTTCCCAAGATTTATACAACAAAAGTCAACACTTATAGGCAGATCTCTGAAGGGTGTCTATTATGGTTGTGATTACTGTTGGTGTTAATGTTGTCGGATTTAAAATCTTTTCTAAACTTGTCCTAAAAAAGAGCTGCCTAATGCATACTTAGATTCACTGATTTAAATAAATGAAAAATTGACAGAGACAGTTTTGCTTGAGTTACTGTCAGTCATCTATAGACAGAGCTCATCACAACTGTTCACCTTTCTATATTGGAAAAAGCCACCAATAACACATTTGTAAAACTTACTGAGTTTTATAAGATCAACAATTCTTAGTGCTTAAATGACTACAAGGTAAACTAACTGAAATTCCAGATATTAGATGAGTGGTTCATAAATCTGTCTAGGGATGGGACCAGCAAGTTATGTACATGCGTTTTTTTTAAAGCTCCCTAGGGGGTTGTGTGTTAGACTTGGCTGTACCGGCCTACTCTAGATCACTTGCAAGGTAGTCATAGGAATCCAAAGTCAGCTTTTAAGGAAAGATTATATTTTATATATTTCAACATTTTATGAGATTATAGAAATTCCCTGAAAATTAGTGCTCTAAATCCTTACAATCATTTAATCATCACAAAAAAATGGGTAGAAATTCCATAATACTCAAATATGTACTGTACATTTTTTGCTCTACGATCTATGGAAAGTTCCATATTCCATACCCTGCTCAGTTCTAATTTTTAATTTTTTAATTTTTTTATTTTTTTTTGCGGTACGCGGGCCTCTCAGTGTTGTGGCCTCTCCCATTGCGGAGCACAGGCTCCGGACGTGCAGGCTCAGCGGCCATGGCTCACGGGCCCAGCCACTCCGCGGCATGCGGGATCCTCTCGGACCGGGGCACAAACCCGTGTCCCCTGCTTTGCCAGGAGGACTCTCAACCACTGCAGCACCAGGGAAGACCTCAGTTCTAATTTTTAAAGAATGCTGTAGAAACCTCAGAGGTTCATCGGCCTCTGCAATGCAGACACAAGCTACTCTGAGAGCAGATCTAACATTCTAAATAGTGATGTACCTCATCAAGTTTAGGGAAAAGATTATTATTTTATAAAAATGGCTCTATTATATTTAAAATATAGGATCCACTACATATTTCAAAGATTTTTAATGTATTTTGGACAATGAAAATAGAAGTGAAAGCTATTTGATGTTTTTTCCAAGCCTAAAAATATAGACTCTTTTAAAAATTCCTTTCCTGTGCAAAAGATTGGAAATTAAGCAAAAGTCTAACTTGGTTTGCATTTTTTTGCCAAGCATTGAGATGAAACGTTACCTTAGACTCACACTTAATTATTGAGCAGAGGACTAAATTAACATTTAAAAGTGCATTCTTTCTTAAGACGGATTCACATGATACTAAACAACAATAAAGGACAGGTGATTTGTACAAATGTAATTTTCAGACTGTGGTTGGTCAGTGAACAATATCATTGGCATGACCTGGGAATACTTTATACAATTTTTCGGGCCTCATCTCAGACTTTCTGAATCAGAAACTCAGAAGGTGAAGCCCCAAAATGTGATTTCACAAGCCTTCCAGGGGAGGAAGGCTTATTAACACCTTAAGGTTAGAGAACTACCGGTATAGGAAAAACTGTAAGAGTTAAAACAGAAAAAGAGGAAGAGAAGGAAAGAGGGAGATGACAAAAAGCTGCAGTGGTGACGAAAGATGTCATAAAGTGACAGGACTTAATGGATGTGAGAAGTGAGCTGAAAGGTAATATATTCCGGGGGGTGGGGAAGAGATGGAAGAGTTGGCAAACGTGCAGAGGTTAAAAGTGACCAACACGGGCTTCCCTGGTGGCGCAGTGCTTGAGAGTCCGCCTGCCGATGCAGGAGACGCGGGTTCGTGCCCCGTTTCGGGAGGATCCCCCATGCGGCGGAGCGGCTGGGCCCGTGAACCATGGCCGCTGGGCCTGCGCGTCCGGAGCCTGTGCTCCGCAAATGGGAGAGGCCACGACAGTGAGAGGCCCGCATAACGCAAGAAAAAAAAAAAAAAAAAAAAAAAAAGTGGCCAACACATGTGGGGGGGAAATGACACTGACAATCTTTTTTTTTTTTTTGCGGTACGTGGGCCTCTCACTGTTGTGGCCTCTCCCCTTGCGGAGCACAGGCTCTGGAAGTGCAGGCTCAGCGGCTATGGCTCACGGGCCCAGCCGCTCCGCAGCATGTGGGATCCTCCCGGACCGGGGCACGAACCCGTGTCCCCTGCATCGGGAGGCGGACTCCCAACCACTGCGCCACCAGGGAAGCCCTGACAACTTTTCTTAATAGCCATTTTGGCACATACTGAAACAGGCATAGGTTTGCTGGTTTCATACTAACTGTATAGATTAAAGAATCTGAGATTCATGTCAACATAGCATTGTGGAAATAGATTATTTTCAGAAATGTACTAAAATTTGGTTTGAACTTATTAATAGTTTAATCTCATTTATAATATAAAATAAAACAATGATAGTATGTTTCCTTTGTGCTTTTAAACCAATGTCATATTTGCCATCTAATTTAATTCCAGTGAGTGAGACAGAAATTTAAAGGCAAATTTTCTGATTTAATAAGAGATTGTACAAACAGGAAAAACAGTTTTGGAAAATATCTTCATTTGCATGTGGATGCTACACGGGCAGAAGTGTCTAATGGTTGTTTTTCCAGAACCACATTTACTAAGAATCTCAGAAATGCTGCATTCAAGAATAAAACGTATGTTTTCATGTGCTCTCAAAACCACTTAATAAGCAAAAGTGACATTTAGAGAATTCTAATACATTAACTAATAGAACCTGTAAAACAAAGAAAATTTTGTGCTGTGACAGCCTCATCTTCCTGCT
>NW_006770652.1:392605-398489 GCF_000442215.2 Lipotes vexillifer
TACTTCTGTTTAAACATCTAGCAAAAACACTTTAAGACATTTGATGATCTCTTCCCTGCGGGCCCAAAGGTCAACAATAAGATGTTTCTAAACAAAAATTAGACTACACATCAAAACACTTCCATTTAACACTAGCATTGTGGATTATATAATAATATTCTAAGAAGTAAAGAAAAACTAGCCACTAATTATATATAATAATTCACCTATCATTTTCCTAAGAAGCCTTCAGAACATTTCTACTGTAGTTGTTAATAAACTTAACTAAATACCTATTCACCCTGAGTCTGAAGAAAGAAATGATACTTGAGGAATTCCTCAAATTGTGATCTGTTTGGGAACTGAATTCTTTTTATCCCACAGAGCAATGAGTACAGTTTCTTATACAGAACAGATCTTGGTAAAGTTAGTAAGCTAAGCGTTTGCTAGCATCATTTATAACTGGAAACTGACTACATGTTCTGTCATAAGTGAAATAAACTGTGACACCCCCCACCCCACCCCATGCAGTAGAATGTGATGTCAGCAAAGCAGCAATGGTGAAGCAAACTGGAGTCGGGAGTCAGAATGTTGGGCTCACATCCAGGGTCTGTCATGTATTCATCTGGGAGAAGCTATCTCAACATTTCAAAACTCAGTTTCTTCATCTAAAAATGGGATAATAAATGATAAGTAATTCACATGTGCTATGATACAGTACCAGATCTCCAGAATTTAGTAGTAATAATTTTTGAAGAATAAGAAATACTTCATTCACTCAATTTTCTCTTTCATTCGTGTAATAAAAATATTTTGAGTGCTAACTTGTGAGGCAGCATAATGATGTTCACAGTTAAGGGCAGAGAATCTGAAGCCAAACAGATGTGGTTTAAATCCTGGTTCCACATTCACTAGCTGTGTGACCCTAAGTTATTTAACCTTCCTATGCCTAGGTTTCTTCAACTGTAAAATGGGGATAATACTATCATCTACCTCACTGGGTTGTTAGTGGATTATAAATTACAAAATAATGAGTTGTATTAGTTAAGGGATTATATGAGTTAATATATGTGTTACAAATTACAAAACTCATAAAATGGTAACTGAGAAGTGGCAAGAACTATGTATTTGTTAAAATGAGAATGCTTCAGCCCATCATACTAGGAGATAACAATGAACGAAACACAGAATATATAAAAACAAATAAAGAAAAAGCCAGGCCCTTTACCAGGAAAGTAAAGAAGAGGAGACAAATCCCTTCCCCTACCCACTCCACCAAAAAATGAAAATGCATATACAAGTAGTTTCATAGCTCTTTCTGCTGAAACCAAACTGCATCCATGGAATCATTTTTTTAAAGAATAATTAAAATTTTTTTTGAGGTGGCCCATTCTTAAGGACAACCTAATACAAACTTTTTTTAAGGAAAAAAAAAATAGTTCACAAAATGTCATGTGACATGAGCGTGCTTGTATCTCTGTTGCATAAGCAATTTTCAAATTTTAGAGTTTCATGGTTCTTTACAAAGTGATAACTCTGGAAAGTGATCAAAGAAAGAATGTTCAATTACTCCTCATTACGAAATAAAACTTTTTAAAGTCAAAGTCCGAAAAAAATTAGAGTAATGAATTATTTTTCATAAATACATGACACCAATTACTTATTATGCCATATTTCTACTTCTCTTTCATATTTCTCTTTTTGTGAGATAGACATATCAAAATTTTTCTTCAGGAGAACATTAGCACCACTAGATTCTCTTGCAAGCAAATTTTTAGGCTTCTTTACACTATAAATACAGAACAACAGCAGTAATATGAGGGAAGAGAGATCAAGTACTGACTCTCTTTCGGCCAGCTTCCCTTTTCTGTGCTCCATTCACGCCTGAATACAGCACTCACCAGCAGTGTCTCCTCACAGGATCAGGCTGCTTTCATAGCCCAATGTCAGTCAAATGTTACGTCATTACACTAATCCCATCTTCCTATTTTTTAAAAAAGTTACAGAGCTATTTTTCTATATTAATTATGACTTTCAATAGAGCACTCTGTTTATAGCAAATGCAGGACTTTTTCTTTGAAAGGGACCTTCAGCATGAATTGAGTGATTAAGCAGTGATTTGAAATACAAAAAGCACAAGCTTCAGTTCTCATGATTTTTTTTTTTTGGCAGTTAATATGAGTAATGCTATATAAAATATTGTTATTTTAGTCTTATAGTTTTGAAGACTTTTAATAATATTTCTAAACTATTAGGCATTTTTCTGACCACATATACAAAATCTGTTTAAATTCACAAATGTTTCAGTAAAAATACAGCTACCACTCTTGGGGTTCTTAAAAGGCCCTGTTCTAAAAGTTTTTGGATATTACATTTAATAATTCTCAGAGAAACTGCATAAAGACTGTTATATTCCTATTTAACAGATGGGGAAATTAAGCTCCTAAGAGTAATTTACCCAAGGTAAGAGTAGGAAATGGTAAATTGGGGCATTAAACTCAAGATCATCTAACTTTAAAATCCATGCTGGTCATCATTAAGTTATACGGCCTTCCTCAACTGATTCATGTTCTGTAAGAGATACTAAAGGTATAAAAATATCAAGCTGGTTCACTCTCCTCAGAGTTGAAAATTATATTTGCAAGTCATTTAAAATACACAAGAAACAATAAGTAATCATAACAACTATAATAAATACTAAATTGTATAGCAGCAAATTATACATGCACAAGAAATTTAAAGAGAGACCACTGGAAATCAAAGGAAGGTAGAAACTTCTTTAACATACCACTTAGCAGCACACTGTTTTGGGATCATTTATTTAATTTTCTTTCTATACCATATATGAAGGCAGGGAATGTGTCTGATTATTCACCAGGTACCCCAGACCCTACTATTAGTGTTTAATAAATACATATTAAGTGAATTTATGAAATCTTTATGTATAGGTAGTCTTTTGATCTAACTCTAGAAAGAGTAGGTAGAGAGGAAAAGATATAGAGCGTTGCTTCCCAGAAGCATCATCCAGAAAATTTTATAGGGTACACACACACACACACACACGTGCGAGATGGTAGTGGCTTAACCCAAAGAAATGGAGAATAATAAATTAGAATGATTATACTTCCATAGTAGGGTTATTTTATGAAGGGTCATGAAAGTCCAATAGAATTATTTACCTTTGACCTGACAGACAAAGGAGAACGATTCTAGATTCTATACCGAGTGTTAACTCTCAAAGTAGGTTGCTAGGAAGATCAGTCTAGCAGTGGTACGGAAAATGGTCTGGGTAGAAGAGAAAGTAAAGATCTCCACTGAATAGGAAACTGCTACCTTGCCATATATGTGATGATAAAAAGCTTTCTGATAAATTGTAGTTGTGAGAGCTGAAAAGAACCATCAAATCCTAGAGACAATTTGCAGCAGGTAACAATAAAATTAGATAACTTGAAAATAAGGAGGAAGGAGTCAAAGCAAATACAGTTGTTGCTTGGGAGGCTGAAATAATGATTACAGTATTGACAAAAACAGAATGGTTAGCAAACAGAGATGACTGTTAGAATAGAATCAGTATATGTAAAAAAAATTAATAAATTCAATATAACTAAATTAGTTTATAACTTGAGCATTAGCCCTAACTTTTGACCCCAGCACTATAATAGATGCCATAAAATCTCCCTCAGGTCTCAAGTGATGGGTTTACCATTTGAGATCTTTTTTTTCTCTTTTTTGGCCGCATCGCGCAGCTTGTGGGATCTTAGCTCCCCAACCAGGGATCGAACCCACACCCTTGGCAATGAAAGCGCAGAGTCTTAACCACTGGACCGCCGGGGAATTCCCTCTTTGAGATCTTTAAATCTGTATGTGGAACATCCAACTGTAGATGCACCTTGAAAGACAATGTTCAGGTTATAAAAATAAAGATAGTAAAATGAGTTATGAACCATTATTTTCATAAGTGAATAGTTAGATACACTTTAGTTCATGAACTCTCAGAAAGCATCCACACAGGAAGAAAAGCAATGGCCTAGTGCTCTTCACGTATGTCTAAAAATGGCAGTTATAAGTGAGTATCACCTTCTCCTTCAGGGACTCGGGTTTACCATGTACATTTTTGAAATTTTATTGCTATTTATAATTAGATACTGAAAGATGAACAACGCTTTTCTAAAGAAAAACAGGTCCATGGAAACAATAATGAGCACCTATAGAATATGCAAAACAGAAATTAGAATAAAAATGTCAAAGTAAGGATTTTTCCGTATTACTCTAGGAAGTAAGACTAAAGTTTGACAAAAAGATAGCACTGTAAAAATATGGAGAAAATTAGAAACTTGACAAATCTTTCCCTTATTTACAATGAATGGACTCTCAGAATGCTGAGTTCTTGGTACTGTATGTTCAATCTCCAAAATTCCTGCCATATAGATGTTAAAATGAGGGGAAAATAAAAATGAAGCCATCAACAACAAAAAAGTTCTGCAGAAATTTACTGCTGTGATTGCTTCATTGAGTTGTGGTCACAGGTATAAATTACAAGTGATGGTGTTTTTGCTCCATTAGTAAATTATTCTACCAAGGGAACAAATCCTAGAGAGTATAAAGAGGAGGTAAGTAATTTTGGATTTTGGACAGATGCATTCTCTTTTACAATTCTACTTGAATTCCTGACTTCTGAACATCCTTGGATATTTCTGATATCCCAAGTGATTCCGGTTTGATGCTCAATAACCCATAAAAATCCATCCAAAATAATGGCATATATTCTTTATATTCCCCATACCAAGAAAATATAAGTTTTATTTGTGTTATAAAGCTACATTGTTTGAATAATAGAGTTCGATTTAAATAGTCATCCTCTTTAAGCCTGAAATTTATTAGTCTCAGGATGGGAACCAACCAGGTATTGCTATGCTTACCAACTCTGAGATTATACAAACAGTAGCTTCTTACAAAAGTCCTTTGGCTATCCATTCATTATACTTAGCAACATCAAACAGGGAAAGGTAATTTAAAAGCTCCTATTGAGCACCAGAGACCTTGAACATAGACAGGGGGTGAACACAAAGAGAGAATATTTGGTTACAACAGTCACACTTCATCTCTTTAATTAATTTTTTTACAGTACATTCTTGGTGTTTCCATTCTTCTACTCCCTTGGTCCTAACAGAAAGAAGTATACACATACGTGTATATATTTCATTAACAGGAAATAAAAGGGTTGTCTTTAGTTAAGACGTTTCCATTCACAGAGACTACACATTTAAAAAATAAATTGCCTGAATAAATTCAATCATCTAGAGGAGCAAAGGAAATCACATGCAAATGACATTATACGCAGAGGCCGTTCCGACAGCTTCACGTTTATTTGTATTGTTTCAATCAGTGGAAGGGAGAAGCTGTCAAAAATGTAAGATCTCTGCCTTTTTAAAGGCCCGATGTCTCTGGAACTGAAAGTTGCATGAGCAATAATATCAAGAGAAGAAATTTGTCTACTCCTGAAAATAGGAGAAGATTCAGACTCTCTCCACTTTAATGCCAGCACGCTAGTGAGTCCCCATACACCTTGGTTATATTTTGCCTACAAAAACCAAAGGATAACTTTTAATTTGCAAGTAGTCCAGTATCAGTCAAGCTAATGAAGACCGGCTTAAAAAAAACAGTGTATCTGAAAAAAATTTAGTAAATCCACATATTAAATTAGCCTATAATGACTGTTAGTCCTGTCCTCTGATAGCAGCTCTGTAAATAGTAAGCGCTATACATGACTTTACCAAAAGAGACTCTTAGCAGAAGAGGCATTCCAATAACCAGTAATTAAATACGATATTTTTGTCTTGTTCTTTAAATATGACAAAAACACACAGAAAAGATTTAGGCTGCCTTTGTAATAGGGTCCTGCTGA
>NW_006770652.1:398499-456134 GCF_000442215.2 Lipotes vexillifer
CCTGCTGAAAATCTCTGGCTTTTTACACAGAACTTACGTGCTACCTGAGTTCTCTTGAAGCGTGAATGTACCAAGTAAATGTGGCATATGTCTGTATTTTCTTGCCAGTTCCTAATTCATTCATTCAAATCGCTCATTGTAGGCCAAATTCTTATCCAATTCCACAGAGCCACCAATTTTCCTGGAAGTGAATAGCAGCTTTGTGCATGGAAACAGGGAAGTCAATAGCAGGTCTGTGCCTGGAAGAACTATGCAACTGGTGGAAAGGATAAGAATTTGACCACAGGATTCCTTGAGTGTGGTAGAATCTAGTTTAAAATGACCCAAATGATGAAGCTTTCACCACTTCACTTGGGTGTCAGCTCCAAAACTTGACAATTTGAATAACTGTGAGTTTTTACACGGCCATCTTACATACCACTCTGATTGCAGTATTGCATGAGGATAACTCTTCCATTTAATATATTTTTATTACAATGTTCTTTATTTACCATAATTAACCTTTGATTTCGTTCAGAACCTGAAGGCATATTCTTAGAAAAATAATAAAAGCACCACTTAACAAAACTTATTAATAAGCCAATAACTACACTGGCATTTTTAGGAGGCTATTACTTTGATCACTCCTAACAGACTTATGAAGGAAGTGTTATCTCTGCTTTTACAGATACTGAGTTTAAGCCCGGTACTTCAAGCTAAATAATAAGTAAGTTGAACTCATATCTCTCTGACTCCTTCAATTTTGTGTCTAACTATCATGCTACACAGCCTCTCATTGGGCTG
This sequence comes from Lipotes vexillifer, assembly GCF_000442215.2. Lineage (NCBI taxonomy): Eukaryota > Metazoa > Chordata > Mammalia > Artiodactyla > Lipotidae > Lipotes > Lipotes vexillifer. Next base: position 399,283 of record NW_006770652.1, read on the forward strand.
AAAACATGTAATTGCTCTAACTTTACTAACCTTAATCTAATTTTCTAGTCAAAGTTTGTTTTACTTTCATATATGTCATCTCTCAATCCCATACAGCCTTTCTAATAGGCCCGTTTGGTTTCATAATGTACTTTGTTGACATATTCCATTTCCTTTACTATTTTTAATTGGCTACATCTTACATTTCAATTTCTTTAACTTTTATTTCCAAATGAATTTAAGAAGTTTTGTCAAACTCCTAAATAACAATTTAAACACTCCTCCACCTCCCCCCTCACATACATCAATGAGGCATGCACACAAAATCTGTTAACCAAATGCCTACTTTTTGAAAAGCATTATCCTGGGTCCTGGAGGGACTACAAATGATCTTCCAATAGTCAAAGGCAACATATTTCATGACTTCTTCAAAATATTTGAGACTGCTGACAGTTCTTTGCCTAGATTTCTGATGGCCCACCCTCTGCTGTTCATTCTTGGCCCAGGCATCCCTGTTATGACCTTAAATCCTCTAAAATGTATTCAGCAGCCATAATAACTTCCTACTTTTTCTTCTAAACTCTCTGTCTTAGGGATCCGATCTTGACATTGTGCACTGAAGATCTTTCAGTGGCTTCCACCCAGCTTTCAGAAAAAAATTAAGAACTCCTTTGGATAATACACAAACTTAGGTATCATCACTCTCCACTCCACTTAGCAATATAACTATAATTTAACTCCTTGCTTTCTCTAGGTCACACACTTCTTATTTTCACTTCTCTGTCTCTTTCAAACTAACTTCAAGCTTTAAAATCTGGCTTAAGTTTACTTCCTTGGGGAATTGTAAATGCTTAATATATTTTGGGGAATGAATGACTCTTCTTAAATCCACAATTTGAAATATTGTGTCTATGCAGGTAATTTTCACATTCCTATCTCTTGGCAGGGAAGTTTCAATCATACATTTCCAATAGTCTGTTTTCACCTAAATATCTCAGTACATCAAACCCAACATACATAAATGTGAATTCAGAACTCTGTCACCCAAACCGGCTGTTGCTCTGGGCTCACTTTTTGTTTTCCCTCTCTAAAGTTGCACTATCATTCCCAGTCACACAGGAGTGGAGCAAAAATCACCACTTTTGAGCATAAGCAAGTCTCTTAACCTCTATGAACTTTAGTTTTCCTATATCAAAATGAGAGCTGCGGAATAAAAGACCTCTAAGATCTAAGGCCAGGTTTGAAATTCTATAGGTCTATGAGTGATAAATATATAAAAACACAGTACTTTAACTTCAGTCTTTAACTGTCTAAACTCAATTATTCATCTGATTTTGCCACATTCTGACTGGTCTTGCAGAATAATGTTAAGGCTGGGAAGAAAACATATTACAAGCACTTGCTCTGAAGCAAGTGAAAATTATTTTTTTCATATTTGAGGAAGAAAAGTAAATATGGATACTCCTGGTCCTTTCTCATACCCTTCACAGGCCTACTGCAATCTCTGTATAATCCAATCCTCAGTAGTATTTTTTTTTTCCTGATACAGAACAGAGGAAAAAATTGTTGGTCTTATTTCACAGAACTTACTTGACACTTTATGTGTTTCTCTAAACTACACATCAGCCAATTACTGACCAAAATATTTGAAGACTTTGCTTAAACAAGAGTATCCATCTCCACTTTGCTTAAACAAGGGTATCCATCTCCCCTCACTCCCACTCCATCCCAGACTAAACCCTGTTCAATTTTGCTTTAGTCTGGAAACAAATCAGGATTAGACATTTTCACTTTCTTCCCTAAGGCACACATTTAGAGTCTAACCTAAATCATAAGTTAATGTTTAATTCATGAAGTAGGATGTTTATAAAGCCATTTATGCATCTATAACCTTTCATAGTTCCCCAACAATTACAGATTATAAACTCCAAACTTCTGATAGCATTCAAGACCCCTTACAATCTGCCATTAATCTACCTTTGCAACTTTCTCCCCTTAAAACATGGTCTTTTGAGTCAGTCCCATTCTTACTGGACTTGTGACTTTATTTTATTCTCTCCACTTTGGTACCCATATCAACAAAATGGGAATAATGATACTGTGTGTTGCAGAGGTTGTAAACATTACATGACTAGACAAATATAAATGTTTAGCACAATTCCTAGCCCATATTTACTTTTTGATAAATGTTATTTCCTTTTTACTAGATTCCTTGAAAGCACACTCTAATCAGATAACCTATTTGCTCACTGTTCCACACACATACCTAGAAATTCCCTGAAAAGATACAAACAGTAGTACATTGTACACTACAAACTTCCACAACCACACCTAGATCTGTTCCCTTTTCTGAGCTCTTTTCTTTTGCTCTGATTGGACTATCTCCTTCCCCTCAATTCCTCTCCGCCTCATCTTGCGTTTTCAAATCATAGCTATCCTTCAAGACTCAGCCTAACTGTCTTAGTTTTTAGAAAGCCTTTCTTCACTTTCACCCTCTCAGCGAACCCCCTCCAAGAACTACCCCACTGCCCCACATTTGAAATTAATCGAACTCACTTCTGATTTACTGTGATTTGCACATGTAATACTGGACGTGTTAGAAGGGTGGTCCTCAAAGTACCAATCCACAACAAGATAGTGAGCTGCCCCAAAACAGAAATCAATTCTATCACTAAGCACTCTTAAGTTTAGTTCAGCTGATGTTCTTTCCATAACAAGACTTTCTTGATGAAGCACAGACCACAGTTTGAGTAGCACTGCTCTGGAACCATTTGCTCAGCAGGTTCCTTCTCCCCTTCAGTCAGAAAATGTTGTTCTTCCCCCATAAACTCCCATAACATACCATAAACCCCTCCATCTGTAACACTCACCACAATGTTATCAAAGCCTTAATTAGGATTTAAATGCATATCCATTTCCTGAGACTGTGAATTCTCAAAGGATAAAAATGTGTCCTTTTCATATTTGCATCCAATGTATTTCATACATAAGAGATATTCCATAAATGTTAGTTTAACTGAGATGACTTCTCTCCCCTATCACTACACTGAAGGATGAGGCATTTAAACATAGGTAAAACAGGACCTCCTTTGTGACAATTCTCTCCTATCATCCTGGTACTCATAATGCACCTAGGGTGCAGACAGTATTAGAGAGTACTGAAGTAAAGGCTAAATGTAGAAGATGCTTAGAATGAAACAAAAACAGGGGAAGAGAAGTAATTGAAAATAAAATGAGGAAGAAGAGAGTAGTATGTAGAACTTCATGTCATAAGTAAAAGGACAGTTGAACTATTTCTCATAGATTTAACACAGTATTGAGAAACCATCTGTAATTCAACTAGCATATATTATGGAGATGGAGGAATGGGGCAGAAGAAAAACTACAGGGAGGATTATACCTGATTTCCAAACTTTTTCCAATTATAAACCTAGAGGCTTTTCAAATGCTTAACACATTTCTAAAAAGATAATCTTGAATTTATATATATATGAAAACATATATATATTTAAAACAACATATAGCTTATAAAATTTAAAAATGCAACATTTCAAACTACTTAGAGTACACTAGAAAACCGCTATAGATCCACTTGCATAGTCCAACACAGAAGCTGAGCCTATTTGTAGCTAAGCTACAAGGTCTAAGGTTCTTAGCACAATCCCACAATAACTATTCAACCTACTTTTCCCCTTTGGCTATACAGACCAGGTGTTTGGACATGAAAACAAGACTCTGTGCTAAATTTTATTCTAAATTGGATTTGTGCCATTTTGCTGTATTCCTATTTCTTACTACGATTTCCGGTTGTACTGATTTTTCCATTTTTTCACTACTGCTACATACGTAAGATTTACTACGATGTCGTTTTTATTTTATTTTATGTTTTTCAGGAGAGGTGCATAAATGAGGCACTTCACTCACTAAGAAAATCTCTTTATAATTACAGGGATCATATAAAAATCCCCTTTTCCACCATGGAAATTTGGTAGCTATTTGAATGTAACAAAAATACTTAACTATTCAAAATTAGATGAAGGGACTATTGTGTCTTTTTAAAATTATATAATAAAAATTTGAAGGCATATCGTATATTTTCCTCAAAAAATAATAAACAATATCTTTGACAGAAATATTTAAAGAAACAAAATGCCTATGTATATAGCTCATATATTAAACTAAAAGCATCTCAATTACAAATAATCAGAAGTTTTCTTTTTGATGTCAGCTTTTGTTTCATTATGTCTGAATGAACTGCCCAACAAGTAAAGAAGAAATAAAATATAGAAAGAGAAAAAGTACTATATTAACATCATTTATGCTTGTTTCATGTTTTTATTAAATTTATTTTGTCTTATTGTTCATTGTATTACACAGAGTTACTAAAATTTCTACCTATATGTATAACTGCTACATTTCATACAATGCACAAATTATTGTATGACGTGAATAATAACTTGATCTCTGTTTTGGACTAGATAGTGGATGAATATTGCGATCAGTTTTTCCATATCACAATTCAAGCTACTAAAGTTAACAAAGTGACCTGTAACAAAGTGACCTGTAAATAAGAATGACATTCCAATTGCACACACAGAATAATTAAACATTGAATGTAAGAGAGTGGGTAAGAAGCTTGGACAGGAGAAACAAGGGAAGCAGTAGGAGCTCTATGTAAAAGGCAACTTTGTAAAATTCTTCCAAAATTATTTTCTGTGTTTTACTCACCACCAGGGCCACAGCATAGCTTTCTTGGGCCCTAAGAATTTTTGTCTTCATAAACCCCCTTCCTTTTATAAAAAATAAGTAAATACTACTACTACTAATAATTTAAAAATATGTAATACATTTAAAATTGTATTTTATGACTCCACTGGTAGAAAAATAAATATATTAGTATTATATACTAAAACATTTTCTTCAACCTAAAAGTTCACTTTTTGCTTCATATTTTAAAAGAAATCAAAACTTTCTCATGGACCACTGAAAGTACTATGCCTACAATGCCTAATGGATAAAAGGCCCTGTCGATGACAATAGGTTTTCTCCCCAAGCATCTTTTCTTTCTTCTCATTATTCTAAGAATATTTGCTAGTGTTACATTTTTGCAGATTGATTTAACACAAGCATTGTATTACATTTATTCTCGCTGAATATTTTGTATATGTTACACTTATCTACTTGTATACTTTCAACATGCTGACCGATGATTTTATGAGCTTTCATCTTAAATCCTCAAAAGTACAAGCACAAACACACATGTAGCTGGACTGCTTCTCTTCTAGAATTTATATTATCTGTCATTGAAAGACCTGAAAGTATAGTCTCATGGTTTGATACAGGACAAAGCATTAAAAAAAATTGAAAACTGTATAGACAATACTGTATAAACTTCAAAGTTGATAAGAGACCAGATATCAAATGTTCCCACCATAAAAAATGTAATTATGTGATATGATAGGGGTGTTTGTTACCTAATACTACAACGGTATTCATATTAAAATATATATGTAATCAAATCAACACACTGTATACCTTAAACTTACACAATGTTATATTTATATGTCAATTATATCTCAATAAAAGTTTAAAAATAAATAAAATAAAATTGAAAAGCTGTATATTTATTCTGGGTACAGATTGGCAGAACTATTAAAAAACTGGTTAATTAGTTTACATTTAAAGTTTTTTTTCCCCATGCTTTTCTTGGACTGTGAAGTCACAGTTCTTAGTATACACTTCCATGATCATATTACTATTTAGCTGGACTATTTAGTAACTAGTTTTCTATACAGCTTGAGAGCTGTATTATATAATTATTAATATATCCTTGATTTGAGAACAATTGGGAAGATAGCTATCTTCAAAAAAATTCTGAAGGCTGCCTATGTGCAAGAAAAGGAGGCACAAATCTTGCCAGCCAAGGTGGCCAGTGCACTCTAGAAATCAAAGGAGTGATAAATATTCCTAGTAGATCATTTTCATATTCATTGACCAATTAATGATAAACCAGTGAAGTAAAATGCATTCGCCAAATGCATAGACAGTCAAAATGACCTTTGCTCTCAAACTCTCTAAACCTGTAAAATATTAGCAAGGTTTAGTTTAATATCTTACTTTCCTCATATGAGACAGCTTTAGCAAATGAAAAAGAATCATTTTTAAAAGTTACATTATTTTTAGCTAATAAGCAAAAAAATTTTTCACTATAAAAACTTGATATTTACATTTTTCATTAAATCAGTATCTCTGAGCACTTGATTCCAGGGCCAAGAATTCACTGCAATATCACTGTTAACCCCCAAAGTAAACCAATTGTTTACATGCTAATGAACGTTTATTATAGAGTACCAGTTTATATTGATATGTCTGTCAGCTAAGGTATTCGTTCTCATGCACACCTCAACTGCAAATTCTCTGCATATATTTTAATTTCCATATTATATTTGTTCTTAAGTCAAACAGTCTACTGTTTCGGCTTTAGATTATATCATTTTCTTTTCTTTGCCACAAAGGATATATAGGACCCTACTGGTAAAGGATTACTACCACAATGGAAATAAAGCACATGAGGATGAATGGTATTTAAGAGATTCATAAGGCAAGTTCAAAGAGCTATATGTGTTTAGCTGGTCACTGTGCTACCAATATTTAACTTACTGTCAAATAAAGAACTTTCCAATAACTTGCTTACAAAAGACTTTCACTCATCGGACTTTACTATTGTGCTAGAGGCTCTGGTAAAAGTATGGTTAACAGTGAGACTCTTTCCAGTAGATCTTCCGAATTAAAAAATGTTGAATATTAGATGCCTGAAAGATGGTGATTCACAAAACTACATTATGTTGTGTAATAAATCAAGGAATTATAAATAAGCATAAGATATAAAGCCAAGCCATGTCCAAAACAAAAGGGGAAAATTAGGATAATTTTTCTCTGGCCTAGAAAACTGAAGACAATTCATCTCCAGTAAGATTCAGAAAGATATTTCCTCATCTAAATTCTTAGGTGAACAATCTCATAAAATGATATTTTAATACCGATTTATTTATGTTTAGTAAATTGATACCATAGTTATTCAAAGAGGAAATCAATCCCAGTGCCACATTTTGTCCTTGGGTAGTCACTGTTGGTTGTGGACTCCTGGCAGCAGTGAGGCAGTCAAGCTCAGCGAAGCACTATAATAGACAACACTATGATCTAGCTGCTCTTAGAAATCTCTAGACATTTGAGAGGGGTCCAATAAAACTTCTGTTTTTTAAAAAATTCTGCTAAAAGGAGAGGAAACAAGAATAGAACATTTGGTAAAAACACACTGGGTTTCATTCAGAAATTGAAAACCGTGTAGAAGAGAAATTTGAAGGACTGCAAGTAGCAACTTAGAACTTACCCAAAAGTTAGAGTTATAGGAAGGGAGATAGAGAGAAAAAAATGATCCCACAATGACCCAGAGCCAAAGATGAACTCAAAGAGGCATAAGGTGATTCCAGGGCTCTGCTGAGCATAAATAAACTCTACAGGGAGACTGAACCTCAACCGAAATTGAGGAAGTCTTAAGGTAAATGATTAGTCCTATAAATCATGAGAAAATGCTCTAAAAGGCAAACTCCCTGAAGTCCTGTGTCCATACTATTTTCTATCTCAAAACACTGAGTACCAAAAGAGGGAAAAGGCAATAGAAATTTGTTGGAAATTTATAGCTCATTTATAGCTCAAAATCCATCAAGCTTTGAACAGACATTTTCTAGGAACAGTGACCAGCTTAAGAGTAAGCCATCAGGGGACTCCCCTGGTGGTTCAGTGGTTAAGAATCCGCCTACCAATGCAGGGGACATGGGTTTGATCTCTGGTCCAGGAAGATCCCACATGCCACGGAGCAACTACGTCCCTGTGCCACAACTACTGAGCCTGCTCTCTAGAGCTTGTGTGCCACAACTACCAAAGCCCATGCTCCACAATGAGAGAAGCCACCGCAATGAGAAGCTCACACACTGCAATGAAGAGTAGCCCCCGCTCGCCGCAACTAGAGAAAGCCTGTGTGCAGCAACAAAGACGCAATGAAGCCTAAAATTAATTAATTAATTAATTTTAAAAAAGAGTAAGCCATTAACCTCCATTCTATCTCATGGTCCTGACTCAAGGCTATGACCACAGGATAGTGGATTTTCATGGCATGTTTTTTGGCGGATTTTTTTGTTCGTTTTGACTGCATTGGGTCTTCGTTGTTGCACACGGGCTTTCTCTAGTTGCAGCGAGCGGGGGCTACTCTTTGTTGCAGTGTGTGGGCTTCTCATTGCGGTGGCTTCTCTTGTTGCAGAGCACGAGCTCTAGGCAAGTGGGCTTCAGTAGTTATGGCACATGGGCTCAGTAGTTGTGGTGCACGGACTGTAGAGCACAGGCTCAGTAGTTGTGGCACACAGGCTTAGTTGCTCCGTGGCATGAGGGATCTTCCCGGACCAGGGCTTGAATGCGTGTCCCCTACAGTTACAGGCACCACCAGGGATGTCCCCATGGCATGTTTTAAACTGATAATGTGTAGCTTACCTAATGTTAGATCTGTAGCAAACTAAGAGGGAGTTTTTCTTTGTTCATGAAAGTGATTAACCTTAAAACAAAGCAGGAAGCTTCTATTCAATAATCATGAAGTAGAATTTTTTAACTTAAAAACAATAACACATAAAGAGACATTATTAAAAGAAACTGTAAATTAATTTTTCTAAAAAAAAGAAATCAAAGAGCATAGAAAAAAAAAAAAGATCATAGAGAAATCCGTACCTTCTGTATCATTAAGAAAGTTGTCTGCTGAAAGGTTTTCATTAGGATACCTAAGGACTTCAGAAGATCATTTTAGGTTCTATAATTCTAGAAAAATTCCCCTACCATTTTCTTCTTAATTAAAATTTCTCATAATTCTGTAGGGAATTCAAAATTCCCTACTGTTTTTTCTTGAATAAAAAGTTCCACAATTTTTTAAGAGAAATAAAGGACGGAAGAAAGAAGGGCGAAAATCAGGAGGGAAGGAAGGGAGGGAAGAAGGGAGGAAAGGAGGAAGTGATAAACCTGATAAAATATTAAATGAAAGCCACGATAATGAATGAGCCTGATCTGTTGTTGACTTTAAAGGGAACTAGAGAATTTTATCATTAAATTTGAAGCACCAGTTAATTTGAGATTATACTAGTATCACTCTACTGATTATTTACAAAGACTGCATATATAGCAGCGGGTGTTGAATTTTACCAAACACCTTTCTGAGGATTTTCAAACAAGATTTCTCCTTGAGCCAGTGAGGATATAGACCAGGGATTGGCAAAGCTTTTCAGTCAAAGGCCAGATAGTAAATATTTTCAGCTTTAGGGAAATTGGGCCTTTGTAGCAACTATTCAACTCTGCCACTGTGGTGCAAGAGCAATCTTGGACTCTAGTAAGTGGATGGGTGTGGCTCTGTTCAATAAAACTTTTTTTTTTTTTTTTAAATAAGTACAGACAGTGGGGCAGACTTGGCCACTAAGCCAGATTTAGCCAGCTAACCAGCTAACAATAGTTTGTTGACCCCCAGTATAGATTATGTTAATATATATTTCTGTTTATCAAACTCTGCTTGCATTTGCCCAAATAACTCTTTTAAGTCATGGTCTATTAAGTCTAGTAAAAGGCACTGATAACTTTCTCTAATACTTTATTTAGAATTTCTGCATATACAATCAAAATGAGATTGGACTTTCTTTTAGGGGAGTGATTTGGTATTATAGTTATGCTAATTGGAAAGTTTATTTTTTTGTTCTGGAAAGTTTTATACAACATGGGAATTCTCAGTTTCTTAGAAGTTGAAGATACTGAGCTGGTTATAGGTACCATTTGTGGAGCTATTCTTTGGCTTGGAAAAAAAAAGTCTTTTATGGAAAGAGTCTGTTTAGGTTTCCCATTTTCTTTGTAGTCCTGTAAAATCATGCATTTCAACAACATTATCAAATTTGTTAATAATTTTAAACAGTCATATTTGCCAGGGTATGGTCAATGGGAAATAACTTCCCAGGGATCGATTCAAGAGCCTATATATTAAAGAAGGGCTCTATGATTGATTAAATGTGGGAAACATTATGCAAGATAAAGCTAAGTCTCTGAACAAAAAGGACTGACTTCTCAAAACCTTTAATATACCATGTGGAATGTCAATATCAAAAAGTGAGATTTATGAATTACATTATGAAATGCCTCCCTAATTACTTTGATTATAGAACCTTTGTCTGTGTGGAACACGTGATCTTTAGAACACAATTTTAAAAATGTTAGAATACATTATAACAATTTATAACATCTCCTTGAATATAATAATGTTATGCTTAATCAGTTCTACTTTTGTGTATGTGTTTGTTCTTTTTCATTTATTAATCTAGGGAAAAGTTTCCCCAATTTTCTCCCAGTTCATTTATTTCCTTCCTTATATTCCTCCGGATCTGTTCTATGCCTTTATTAGTGTTATTTTATTACAATGTTTTTCTGCTTCCAAAGTTAAATGTTATGTTCTCTTTTCCCCATTCGTTCTATCTAATACTGAAGGCACCTAAAGTTATATATTTGGCTAACACTAGAACTTTCATCATTTCACACAGGTTTTGATATCCATGCTGCTGTTTTTTAAGCATCTTGTAGTTTTGATTTATTTTAATATAAAAATTATTTAGAAGTATACATTTTAAAATATTTTAAGTGATCTATATATAGAAAACTAGTAAGTCAATTTTATAAAATATGTTCATCAATACCTTTATATATCTATTTGTGTTCTGTTTAATCCATCTGTAAAAGAGAAAAGAATACTTAAACATCTCTCAGTATAGGGATTTCCTTGTTGGTCCAGTGGTTAAGACTCCACGCTTCCACTGCAAGGGGCATGGGTTCGATCCCTGCTCAGGGAACTAAGATCCCGCATGCCACACAGCCAAAAAAAAAAAAAAAAAAAAAAAATCTCAGTATATTTATGTCTCTATCAACATCTCGTATTTCTAACATTTTTCCTTTCTGTAGTTTAATATATTGAAGTAAATTTTTTCTTTGTAAAGTTCATTTAATGTATAATATTCATGACATTTTATTTCTAGATAACAACATAAAAGTACCCTGTCTCAGGTATTTGATTCAACTTGGTCTGATAATAATGATACTTCTGACTTCTGTGAATTTTTACTATATTTTTACCCCTCCTTTATTTTAACTCTTCCATGTTATTTTGTTATATGTCTAACATTTTTAAGGAGTGGAAAACTAGATTTTAAAAAAATCCAGAAAATAGTAATCTTTTAAAAGGAAAGTTTACCCTTTTACATTTAGTGTGATAACTGACAACTTTTTACTTCTTGTTTTATAGACTTTCTCTTTCTGTTTATATTTTTTTCTTTCTCTTAGTTTTTCTGCATATTTTGGAAAATACTGTATCACTGTGACTTTTTAAATATTGAAGATTTCCTCAAAAATAATCTCTAATATTCAAGTATGCTATTTATTACAGGCATCCAGTCCTAGAATAAGGCTCTCTACCATTCCATATTTCTGGTGGTTATGGTTGCCTGCCTTTCAGGCTGTTGTCCTCCCCACCCACCACAGCTCTGAGATAGGAGGTGATAGAAGTTTGCCAGAGTCCTTTCCTGTTATTTTTTGACATGTTGCTGTTTCATATGACATAGAATGGTATCTGTCCTCCATGGCTTTCTATATCAAATTCACAATTTAGCTGAAAGAAACTCTTGAAAGTTTTAATATATAAGTGTTCAGAGTGCTCATTAAACATGTTTATTAAATAAATACAGAAGAATGGGAAGTAACAGATAAGGGAAAGCTTAATATTTTCGATAATATCATGTCACCTTACCTCTAAGTCCTGAACTTAACTAAAAAAAAATTACTTCTCAGTGTTATAAACAGTTAAACATAGGAGAGAGTGGCTATTTAGTGACTTTCTCTTTTATCTAGGAAAGTTGCTAATGCATCTAATCTGATCTATATATATCTCTCTCTCTCTCTCTATATATATATATATATATATATATATATTAGGGAAGAAGAAATTATCAACAGGGAGAAAAAGGAGGAAAAGACTGAGTTCAAAAGTCACTTTTCAATATTACCTCCCAAACAATATAGAGCATTAATTATCACAGCAACTTTAGACATTTTTGTCATTTTCTTTTCATTGAAAAACACCATGTTTGTGACAGTACTGAACATAAGCCAACTTCCTTGACATTAAAAAAATCCCATGTTAGTTAAACAGCATGGTACCAGGGCATCTTAGGAAGGATTTACTAGTCAAATCACCCCCTAAATTAATGTGTTTTCTTTTTCATAGTTCTGGTAGTGGGCAGAAGGAAGCAACTTATCAAGAAAAAAGAAAAAAAAAAACATTACCCCTGTTCCACATCACTTGTAAGCTGAATAATTTTTTGTGTGTTTCTAAGATCTGGACTATGAATCCATGGAACTGGAGAACGGAAACACATCCTTATACTAGAATTATAGCCAATCTATGGCTCAAAAACTTGACCCAGGGAAAGGATGTTTTATGTGGCCAGGAGCAGTACATAAACTACAGGACTATTTCCAGCATGGTAGTCCTGTGAAAACTCTCCAAGGTAGGCTTGGTGAATATACTTCCAATTACTGAGTCTATAAGTCAGTATCTTACTTGCTAGATATATAGCCCCAGTGTGAGGATGTACCCCAGTAATGCCCAAGACAGACTTACACTATAGAAAAGTAATTATCTATTGTGGTGACTAAGGCCCCTTGGGGGAAGCTATGAACACTCTGTCTAGAAAAATCTGTACGTGTATCACACAGTTTCAGGGGGTTCACAGATTCCATAAAGCTCACCCTACAGTCCTTAAAGTGATTTAACACCAAGTTTAAAACACTTGCTCTAGAGGTTAGTGAGGAAGCAGTTCACTGGGTTGTTCTTTAGGGATGAAGAGTCCTCAGCTGGGGGCACAGAGGAATAAACACTCATATGGTATTTTAAAGCTTTACCTCGCCCCTTCCTTGACTCAAATTTCAAGAGCATGTACTAAGCACAGAAAAATATGTACTGGATTTTGGTTGATTTATCAACATTTTAAGATGGGAAGAAAAGAGTATATTTCCCATATCTAGAACTTAAAAAAACGCATGAAGGGAACAGCTGCAAGCTGGCAGAGGAATGAGGCAAATTAATCTTACGACCTTCTCTCTCGCTCTTCCCTTTTAATAAAGAAATTAAAAAGAACCTGAGGAATGAAGCAGTGCCTGGTAAGCTCTGGAAGAAGAAATACCTTGGGTCCTTCTATTTAAGGCATAATCACTTGCTAGCTCTCTTGAGCTATCCCTCTACTTGACTAGTGGAAGAACCAGTGTCTGAGTCTTATTGCCCCTATCTCTTCACCACCAATCAATTCTTATGGAGAGTATAAAAATTAACTCTTACATAAATAGGCTATTTGTAGAATAACAAGGGATTAAAATGAAAAGACAACAAATATATTTTTAATTCCAATGTATAAAGCTGAAATGTCATTTTTAGATAAATAAAATCTATTATTCTACTCAAAGTGGCCATTGGATCTAATTGTACCTTATCTATTGTAAACTTAATATAAAATTTTTTTTCTATAACAATTTTAAATGGCTCTTGTCCAACCCCAAATTGCTTTAAGTGTATAAGGGGAGAGAGAGAGAGGGAAAGGGAGAGGGAGAGGGAGGGGGAGAGGGAGAGAGACAGAGAGACACAGAGAGAGAGAGAGAGACAGAGAGACAGAGAGAGAGAGAGAGAGAGACTTAAATACCATCTCTCTTCTAGGCAGCAATTTCCCCAGATGAAGAGGTCACCACTGTTTAACAGTGTGCTGCTATGTTAATTTAGTATGACAAGATAAAGCAGTAATCTCAGCTCGTGAAGGCTGTAAACTGCATGCTATCCAGGGACATGCTCAAGTCGATTTGCACTGTATATCACTTTATACAATTGCCATGACAAAGCCCCCTGAGTTCTGACATGTAAATCTCTCTACCCCTCTCTTCCTGTAGCCCCCTCTTTTCTCTTTCATTCCCTCCCAATTCTTTTCTCCTTGCTTCATGTCCAGGTAGACCACATCTAATCAGCACTAATCTCTGAAAACTTAATGCTCTGAACGTGACAAGGGACACACAACACACACCCCTCTCACAACCACCCTGTTAAGTCCCCAGTTTAAGGGAAGATGTTCAGGGACTTAGATAATCCATTGATCCCACTTGCATCAGCTTTTATATTTCAATCTGTCGTGTTAAGTTGTCAAGGGGAGCGATTAAACTGATGTTTTGTGATTCAAGATTTACTTTCCTAGGAATGATAGTTTTCAAAGCTTGTCTTACTAAGTTCTGCTTAAAGATTATCCCTGAGGAAGTTGATGTATCTTTACTGGTATAAATCGAGTAATAACACTATAAAGTGTTTTAGGTAAGGACATTTTGGAGATATTCAGGGTTATAAACATAAGTATGTAAAACTGAATAAAATATGGAGTTTTTAAAAAATGTCATCTGTGTAGTTTTCTCTGCGTGAAGCAAAAACACCATATGTAAAAAAGGGGGATAAACATATTTCTATCTATGTAAAACAAATAATTATAGACTCACTGAAGGGGACATAAGAGAGCAGGAAGAAGAATTTATATGATAGGAAATTAAAAGATCACACGAAACACATTAGGAAGGTGACAAGTCAAAGTTTTATCCAATAAAACAAGGGCAGAAATATATGTACAACCATCAAGAATTAACAGCTAAAGATACACATATTTTGATTAGGTGTATCAGTTTTAGATGTTAAAAGAAAGATAATAGGCCCAAAATGGAGTCACTTATGCTAAGCCTCCTGTCACCAAACTAAGAGTTAATTACAGTTTTGGGCTCTCCCAGAAATGGAATCCTAAACCAGTCAATCAGGAATCACTGTGAGGTAAGCTGCCTGTTAGACCCCTGCTGTCCCCAAAGCAAGTGACCTTGTCACAACCAATCTGCTTTTTTGCTAGTATAACTTCCTTGTCCTACGCCTTTCTGCTTGTGAAAGTCTTTCATTTTGTACACGTCTTCAGAGTGCCCTTCTATCTGCTAGATGGGATGCTGTCTGATTCATTAATCATTGGGTAAAGGCAATGAGATCTTTAGAATTTACTCAGTGGAATTTTGTTTTTTAACGGATGCAACATGTCAGAATTCTGATAGGTCGAGCTGTTATATTACAAAAATTCATTTGTATTATGTCTCTTATTCATATCATATCCTTTTTTTTTTTTTTTGCGGTACGCGGGCCCCTCACTGTTCTGGCCTCTCCAGTTGCGGAGCACAGGCTCTGGACGTGCAGGCTCAGCAGCCATGGCTCATGGGCCCAGCCGCTCTGCAGCATGTGGGATCTTCCCAGACTGGGGCACGAACCCGTGTCCCCGGCATCGGCAGGTGGAATCTCAACCACTGCGTCACCAGGGAAGCCCCATATCATATCCTTTTTACAACATCTCAAGCTACCCTTATGGGTAAACAAAAATGAGAGATGAAAGGACTAAAAAAGCAATACATACAATACTAATCAACAAAAAAACTAAATCCCCCACAGTACCTCTAAAATTCCTGAAATCAAATAGAAATTTTAAAATGTACTGCAACTTAAAAATCACAACAAAAAGCAAATGATAATAAAACCATAGTAATAAACATGTACCTCATTAACTATTTCCTAAAATAAAATCATTACGTAGCCTTTAGAATGCCCATGAAAGAAAAGTGAAGCAATTTTAAAATATATTTTGTTCCAAAGTATTTTTGCTGTTTTGTTTTGTCTTGATGTTGCTTCCCTCTGGTAAACTATTTGGAGAGAGGTATAATATATGAAGCTGCAGAATAATGCTTTGACTTCTATCATTGATTTGAAGAGCAGCTAGGCTGAGAAAATTAGAAGGGTGACGAAAAGGGAGTTCACATCAACTGAGTACTCACGATAGGACAAGCACTGTGCCAGGTAATTATTTCATTTAATCATTATATCAACTCTCGTTGAATTAAGTATCATTATTTCAACATGTAGATAAGGAAAGTTGCACTCAGAATGTCTTCTCTGAACAAAGGTTTTGGAGACATTAATTCATCCATTCAACTATTTTGAGATACTGACTGTGGGTCAGCCACTGTGCAAGACTCTAGGGATACAGTACTGAACAAGACAGACCTTTTACCCACGGGGACCATTTCTCCTTTAAATGAGTTTGGATCTCAAGTTCAAGATGAATTACATCCAAAGATACTGACAGGGCTACAAGTTAAGACTACTGAACCACTTACAACGGGGAGAGAAATGTGGGTAATATTCCTCCAGGTTACTAAAAGGAAAGCATGACTATCAGAAGAGCAAAAGAAGACACAGTGCTTTGTTCTGGTAAATATTAATTAGTCAATAGCGTACAAACTATTCAAGAACTAGAGTGTGCCAGGCATGTTTCAAGGCCACTTATGGGGATTCTATTATTTAATCCTTATGACCCCTCTATATATTGGGAAGTTCCATTATTATCCCCAATTTCAGATGAGAAAACAAAGACACAGCAAGATGCTACAAAATAAGACAAGGTCACACACATCATAAAGTGTGGAATTATCATTGGAACCCAAGCTGTTTAAGGGAGAGTGGAGGCTCTTTACCACCACATTCTGTATCTCATTATCTTATCAAAACACAGTTCTGACTTGGCTTACATAGATTTATATTGTAGTGGTGGTTGCAGTTGATGAACAGCCCTAACAACATTAAGCAAAAATTTAACTGCCAATGAACAATATTTGTGATAATTGAATCTGTTATAAATATTCGACTGAGGGACAGTGTCTCAGATTGAATGAATGGTCTCCTTTTTAAATAGACAAATATACCAAAAAAAAAAGAAGAAGAAAAGAAAAGAAACTTTTTAATCACAAGAGCTTGAGATTTCTATTGGATTTCTCATTTCAAAAGTGGTTTTCCGGGCTTCCCTGGTGGCGCAGTGGTTGAGAGTCCGCCTGCCGATGCAGGGGACACGGGTTCGTGCCCCGGTCCGGGAAGATCCCCCATGCCGCGGAGTGGCTGGGCCCGTGAGCCATGGCCGCTGAGCCTGCGAGTCCGGAGCCTGTGCTCCGCAACGGGAGAGGCCACAACAGTGAGAGGCCCGCGTGCAACGGGAGAGGCTACAACAGTGAGAGGCCCCCGAAAAAAAAAAAAAAAAAAAAAAAAGTGGTTTTCCTTAACTTTGGGTTTTCCTGTAAGTTTCTTAAATTTATAGGAACTGAAAGCATCTGACATTTAATACAATGTACCATTTCTCTCCTAGATCAAAGAACTTAAACATTTCTTTAGGCAATTTAGCTAATAACTAACATTTACTAAGTTCCTGCTACATTCCAAGTACCAGAGTGCTTTATGTGAATTGAGTTCTTTAAATATTACAGGCACCCTCTAAACGAGATGCTATTGTAATCATCCCCATTTTACAGATGACAAAATAAGGTACAGAGAATTTCCATAACTTGTCAAATGTCATACAGAGATCAATCAGCAGAACTTGGCACTTACCCAGTAATTTTGTCACTAGAGGCCTTCTAAACCATTATTTTATGCCAACAGCAGAGCTTTATAGCCAGGGCACAAATTAACACTAATCTTTATGTGAAAGGTTTAGCAAATAATCTTCCGAAGTTTCACATATTGCCCACCAGCCTATGTAGAACTTCGATTACACATGCTGAAATAGTTAAATCTGCTGGTCAATTTAAAGCCAGCTAAAAGAAAATTTAAAAAGTTATCTCTGGGCTTCCCTGGTGGCACAGTGGTTGAGAGCCCGCCTGCCGATGCAGGGGAAACGGGTTCGTGCCCCAGTCTGGGAAGATCCCACATGCCGCGGAGTGGCTGGGCCCGTGAGCCGTGGCCGTTGAGCCTGCGCGTCCGGAGCCTGTGCTCCGCAACGGGAGAGGCCACGGCAGTGAGAGGCCCGCGTACCGCAAAAAAAAAAAAAAAAAAGTTATCTCTGAGTTAAGGTAGAATAATCAAGCAACAACTGGTCCACCTACATTTCCCACAAGTATCTCTAAAGGTTTCTAAAATTATTTATTCTGATAAACTACAAAAATGATTTTAATGTCTGTATGAGTGGAGAGGCAGTGAGTGCAGATATTGAGTTCTGAAGTCATGAATCCAAACTCTACCACTTATATATTAAGCAAATCCCTTTACCTAAGACAGCTATCTGCCTGAGAAATGGAGATAGTCACAGATGCTGAATTCACGGGGTTGATGGAATTGGCTAAGATAATAAACGTAGGGTGGTACATAGAAAACGTTGAAATATTATACATTCCTATTATTATTAATGATGAAATGCCATATTCCAAAGAGCACTGACTGTTTGAAATCTTCCATAACTGGGTCGCAAAGATCAGACTATAGACAGGCTATAAAATATATTCACACAAGACTTTCAAAGTTGCTTCTTATGTTCTACTGATGACCCTGGGGAGATCAGAGTCTCAGATATCCAAGAAGCATGTTCTCTGACTCCTGTGTCCCCGAGTGTGCCAAGCATGCCAGACACCACCACAAGGCCTAAAGATGGATCCTGGTTACAGCTCAGCTATCTCCCCTTTTCCAAGATGTGTATTTACACAGAGGGAAGGATCCAGAAGTGGCAGGAGAGGTGGTTACTGAGCTTAGTACATTATTAAGTGTAATGCTGTTAAGCTATTGTAACTTGTTTTCTGTTACTCATTAAAATAGGTTTTGGCTTTTTACATGGTACATATTTTATATCTACACATAATACATACTCTATATTTGTACATAATTTGTAATACAAAGCTACTTAATGGTAGCTTTGCGATTATACTCGTTTTCATATCCTACCTCCATTTAAAAATTTTTATTTACCCTTAGAATATTACTTTCTTGCTTAGTGACATCAACCAACGAGATTAACTGTTTTATCTGGAGTCAGGCTGGAGTTTTAAAAGCTAAGAAGAGACGCTGAAGTAAACACTGCTTCTCTATATAATGATAACATTGTTTGCTCTGCTGCCACAGAAGCAGCCTTGACTAAATAAGACACAAAATCCAGTCACTTGTGTTCATTTACTTTATCATGTGATGTCAGTGTCACAGACCCGGCCAAGGCTGCTCTCCTTACATTCACACCTCATCTGCTCACATGTTTCATTCCTAAAAATGGTCTATAAAAATTTTTGAAAGCATTTTGCCTTTGTACAAAGAAGGTATGTAACCAAAGAGACTGATAACAATTGTCAACCTAAGTTAGCTTCACATTTATTTCTCATTTCAAATAACAAAGAGCTTTCTCCCCCTATATCTAGTAGAATAGAGGAAAACTTAAAATTTACCTTCTAGAACAAGAAATGGGGAAAATGGCACACAATGGTCAAAACTGGTAGCATACTGAAACGCCATCATGAATTCAGTTTTAATGCCAGCATAAATTATGGGCATCTCAGACCTCAAGGAGGAAGTGAAGAATTTAAATACACTTAAAGCTTTTAAATATACCTAATGGAGCATTAGAGTACTAAACATTTTGAATTCATATTGTCATTTCCTTCTGTTTTTAAATTTTTTTAAACATTTTATGGAATATAATTGCTTTACACTGGTGTGTTAGTTTCTGCTTTATAACAAAGTGAATCAGCTATACATATACATATATCCCCATAACTCCTCCCTCTGGCGTCTCCCTCCTACCCTCCCTGTTCCACCCCTCTAGGTGGTCACAACACCCCAAGCTGAACTCCCTGTGCTATGCGGCTGCTTCCCACTAGCTAGCTATTTTACATTTGGTAGTATTTATAAGTCCATGCCACTCTCTCACTTCATCCCAGCTTCCCCTTCCCCTTCCCCGTGTCCTCAAGGACATTCTCTACATCTGCATCTTTATTCCTGTCCTGCCCCTAGGTGCTTCAGAAACATTCTTTTTTTTTTAGATTCCATATATATGTTAGCATACGGTATTTGTTTTTCTCTTTCTGACTTACTTCACTCTGTATGACAGACTCTGTCATGTCCATCCATCTCACTGCAACTACTCAATTTTGTTTCTTTTTATGGCTGAAGAATATTCCATTGTATATATATGCCACATCTTCTTTATCCATTCATCTGTTGATGGACACTTAGGTTGCTTCCATGTCCTGGCTATTGTAAATAGAGCTGCAATGAACACTGTGGTACATGACTCTCTTTGAATGATGGTTTTCTCAGGGTATATGCCCAGTAATGGGAGTGCTGGGTCATATGGAAGTTCTAGTTTTAGTTTTTTAAGGAACCTCCATACTGTTCTCCATAGTGGCTGTATCAATTTACATTCCCACCAACGGTGCCAGAGCCTTCCCTTTTCTCCACACCCTCGCCAGCATTTATTGAGTGTAGATTTTTTTTTTCTTTTTGCGGTACACAGGCCTCTCACTGCCGTGGCCTCCCCCGTTGCAGAGCAGAGGCCCCGGACGCGCAGGTCCAGCGGCCATGGCCCACGGGCCCAGCTGCCCCGCGGCACGCGGGATCCTCCAGGACCCGGGCACGAACCTGCGTCCCCTGCATCGGCAGGCGGACTCCCAAACGCTGTGCCACGAAGGAAGCCCGTGTGTAGATTTTTTGATGATGGACATTCTGACTGGTATGAGGTGATACCTCATTGTGGTTTTGATTAGCATTTCTATAATGATTAGTGATGTTGAGCATTCTTTCATGTGTTGGTTGGCAATCTGTATAACTTCTTTAGAGAAATGTCTATTTAGGTCTTCTGCCCATTTTTGGACTGGGTTGTTTGTTTTTTTGATATTGAGCTGCATGAGCTGCTTGTAAATTTTGGAGGTTAATCCTTTGTCAGTTGCTTCATTTGCAAATATTTTCTCCCATTCTGAGGGGTGTCTTTTCATCTTGTTTATGGTCTCCTTTGCTATGCAAAAGCTTTGAAGTTTCATTAGGTCCCATTTGTTTATTTTTGTTTTTATTTCCATTTCTCTAGGAGGTGGGTCAAAAAGGATCTTGCTGTGATTTATCTCATAGAGTGTTCTGCCTGGGTTTTCCTCTAAGAGTTTGATAGTCTCTGGCCTTACATTTAGGTCTTTAATCCATTTTGAGTTTATTTTTGTGTATGGTGTTAGGGAGTGTTCTAATTTCATTCTTTTACATGTAGCTATCCAGTTTTCCCAGCACCACTTATTGAAGAGGCTGTCCTTTTCTCCACTGTATATTCTTGCCTCCTTTATCAAAGATAAGGTGACCATATGTGTGTGGGTTTATCTCTGGGCTTTCTATCCTGTTCCATTGATTTATATGTCTGTTTTTGTGCCAGTACCATACTGTCTTAATTACAGTAGCTTTGTAGTACAGTGTGAAGTCCGGGAACCTGATTCATCCAGCTCCATTTTTCTTTCTCAAGATTGCTTTGGCTATTTGGGGTCCTTTGTGCTTCCATACAAACTGTGAAATTTTTTATTCAAGTTCTGTGAAAAATGCCATTGGTAGCTTGATAGGGATTGCATTGAATCTGTAGATTCCTTTGGGTAGCATAGTCATCTTCACAATGTTGATTCTTCCAATCCAAGAATATGGTATATCTCTCTATATGTTTGTATCATCTTTAATTTCTTTCATCAGTGTCTTATAATTTTCTGCATACAGGTCTTTTGTCTTCTTAGGTAGATTTATTCCTAGGTATTTTATTCTTTTTGTTGCAGTGATAAATGGGAGTGTTTCCTTAATTTCTCTTTCAGATTTTTCATCAGTAGTGTATAGGAATGCCAGAGATTTCTGTGCATTAATTTTGTATCCTGCTATTTTACCAAATTCATTGATTAGCTCTAGTAGTTTTCTGGTGGCATCTTTAGGATTCTCTATGTATAGTATCATGTCATCTGCAAACAGTGACAGCTTTACTTCCTCTTTTCCAATTTTGATTCCTTTTCTTTTTCTTCTCTGATTGCTGTGGTTAAAACTTCCAAAACTATGTTGAATAAGAGTGGTGAGAGTGGACAACCTTGTCTTGTTCCTGATCTTAGCGGAAATGGTTTCAGTGTTTCACCACTGAGAACAATGTTGGCTGTGGGTTTGTCATATATGGCCTTTATTATGTTGAGGAAAGTTCCCTCTATGCCTACTTCCTGGAGGGTTTTTATCGAAAATGGGGGTTGAATTTTGTCAAAAGCTTTTTCTGCACCTATTGAGATGATCATATGGTTTTCCTCCTTCAACTTGTTAACATGGTTTATCACATTGATTGTTTTCCGTATATTGAAGAATCCTTGCACTCCTGGGATAAACCCCACTTGACCATGGTGTATTATCCTTTAAATGTGCTGTTCGATTCTGTTTGCTAGTATTTTGTTGAGGATTTTTGCATCTATGTTCATCAGTGATATTGGCCTGTAGTTTTCTTTCTTTGTGACATCCTTGTCTGGTTTTGGTATCAGGGTGATGGTGGCCTCGTAGAATGAGTATGGGAGTGTTCCTCCCTCTGCTATATTTTGGAAGAGTTTGAGAAGGATAGGTGTCAGCTCTTCTCTAAATGTTTGATAGAATTCACCTGTAAAGCCATCTGGTCCTGGGCTTTTGTTTGTTGGAAGATTTTTAATCACAGTCTCAATTTCAATGCTTGTAATTGGTCTGTTGATATTTTCTATTTCTTCCTGGTTCAGTCTCGGAAGGCTGTGCTTCTCTAAGAATCTGCCCATTTCTTCCAGGTTGTCTATTTTATTGGCATAGAGCTGCTTGCAGTAATCTCTCATGATCCTTTGTATTTCTGCAGGGTCAGTTGTTACTTCTCCTTTTTCATTTCTAATTCTATTGATTTGAGTCTTTTCCCTTTTTTTCTTGATGAGTCTGGCTAATGGTTTATCAATTTTGTTTATCTTCTCAAAGAACCAGCTTTTAGTTTTATTGACGTTTGCTAGTGTTCCTTCATTTCTCTTTCATTTATTTCTGATCTGATCTTTATGATTACTTTCCTTCTGCTAACTTCGGGATTTTTTTGTTCTTCTTTCTCTAATAGCTTTAGGTGTAAGGTTTGGTTGTTTATTTGAGATGTTTCTTGTTTCTTGAGGTAGGATTGTACTGCTATAAACTTCCCTCTTAAAAGTGCTTTTGCAGCATCCCATAGGCTTTGGGTCGTCGTGTTTTCATTGCCATTTGTTTCTAGGTATTTTTTAATTTCCTCTTTGATTTCTTCAGTGATCTCTTGGTTATTTAGTAGTGTATTGTTTAGCCTCCATGTGTTCTTTTTTTTTTTTTTTTACATCTTTATTGGAGTATAATTGCTTTACAATGGTGTGTTAGTTTCTGCTTTATAGCAAAGTGAATCAGTTATACATATACATATGTTCCCATATCTCCTCCCTCTTGCATATCCCTCCCTCCCACCCTCCCTATCCCACCCCTGTAGGTGGTCACAAACCACTGAGCTGATCTCCCTGTGCTATGCGGCTGCTTCCCACTAGCTACCTATTTTACGCTTGGTAGTGTATATATGTCCATGCCACTCTCTCACTTTGTCCCAGCTTACCCTTCCCCCTCCCCATATCCTCCATTCTCTAGTAGGTCTGTGTTTTTATTCCCGCCTAACCCCTAGGTTCTTCACGACATTTTTTTTTTCTTAGATTCCATATATATGTGTTAGCATATGGTATTTATCTTTCTCTTTCTGACTTTCTTCACTCTGTATGACAGACTCTAGGTCCATCCACCTCACTACAAATAACTCAATTTCGTTTCTTTTTTGGCTGAGTAATATTCCATTGTATATATGTGCCACATCTTCTTTATCCATTCATCCAATGATGGACACTTAGGTTGTTTCCACCTCCTGGCTATTGTAAACAGAGCTGCAATGAACATTTTCGTACATGACTATTTTTGAATTATGGTTTTCTCAGGGTATATGCCCAGTAGTGGGATTGCTGGGTCATATGGTAGTTCTATTTGTAGTTTTTTAAGGAACCTCCATACTGTTCTCCATAGTGGCTGTATCAATTTACATTCCCACCAACAGTGCAAGAGGGTTCCCTTTTCTCCACACCCTCTCCAGCATTTATTGTTTGTAGATTTTTTGATGATGGCCATTCTGACTGGTGTGAGATGATATCTCATTGTAGTTTTGATTTGCATTTCTCTAATGATTAATGATGTTGAGCATTCTTTCATGTGTTTGTTGGCAGTCTGTATATCTTCTTTGGAGAAATGTCTATTTAGGTCTTCTGCCCATTTTTGGATTGGGTTGTTTGTTTTTTTGTTATTGAGCTGCATGAGCTGCTTGTAAATTTTGGAGATTAATCCTTTGTCAGTTGCTTCATTTGCAAATATTTTCTCCCATTCTGAGGGTTGTCTTTTGGTCTTGTTTATGGTTTCCTTTGCTGTGCAAAAGCTTTGAAGTTTCATTAGGTCCCATTTGTTTATTTTTGTTTTTATTTCCATTTCTCTAGGAGGTGGGTCGAAAAGGATCTTGCCGTGATTTATCTAATTGAGTGTTCTGCCTATGTTTTCCTCTAAGAGTTTGATAGTTTCTGGCCTTACATTTAGGTCTTTAATCCATTTTGAGCTTATTTCTGTGTATGGTGTTAGGGAGTGTTCTAATCTCATACTTTTACATGTAGCTGTCCAGTTTTCCCAGCACCACTTATTGAAGAGGCTGTCCTTTCTCCACTGTACATTCCTGCCTTCTTTATCAAAGACAAGGTGACCATATGTGCGTGGGTTTATCTCTGGGCTTTCTATCCTGTTCCATTGATCTATATTTTGGTTTTTGTGCCAGTACCATAGTGTCTTGATTACTGTAGCTTTGTAGTATAGTCTGAAGTCAGGGAGCCTGATTCCTCCCGCTCCATTTTTCGTTCTCATGATTGCTTTGGCTATTCGGGGTCTTTTGTATTTCCATACAAATTGTGAAATATTTTGTTCTAGTTCTGTGAAAAATGCCATTGGTAGTTTGATAGGGATTGCATTGAATCTGTAGATTCCTTTGGGTAGCATAGTCATCTTCACAATCTTGATTCTTCCAATCCAAGAATATGGTATATCTCTCCATCTATTAATTTCTTTAATCAATGTCTTATAATTTTCTCCATACAGGTTTTGTCTCCTTAGATAGATATTTTATTTGTCTTTTGTCCTTTAGGTAGATATTTTATTGTATTTTATGGTAGATATTTGTCTCCTAGATATTTTATTCTTTTTGTTGCAATGGTAAATGGGAGTGTTTTCTTGATTTCACTTTCAGATTTTTCATCACTAGTATATAGGAATGCCAGAGATTTCTGTGCATTAATTTTGTATCCTGCTACTTTACCAAATTCATTGATTAGCTCTAGTAGTTTTCTGGTAGCATCTTTAGGATTCTCTATGTATAGTATCATGTCATCTGCAAACAGTGACAGCTCTACTTCTTCTGTTCCGATTTGGATTCCTTTTATTTCCTTTTCTTCTCTGATTGCTGTGGCTAAAACTTCCAAAACTATGTTGAATAAGAGTGGTGAGAGTGGAAAACCTTGTCTTGTTCCTGATATTAGTGGAAATGCTTTCAGTTTTTCACCATAGAGGATGATGTTGGCTGTGGGTGTGTCATATATGGCCTTTATTATGTTGAGGAAAGTTCCCTCTATGCCTACTTTCTGCAGGGTTTTTATCATAAATGGGTGTTGAATTTTGTTGAAAGCTTTCTCTGCATCTACTGAGATGATCATATGGTTTTTCTCCTTCAGTATTTTAATATGGTGTATCACGTTGATTGATTTGCATATATTGAAGAATCCTTGCACTCCTGGAATAAACCCCACTTGATCATGGTGTATGATCCTTTTAATGTTCTGTTGGATACTGTTTGCTAGTATTTTGTTGAGGAGTTTTGCATCTGTGTTCATCAGTGATATTGGCCTGTAGTTTTCTTTCTTTGTGACATGTTTGTCTAGTTTTAGTATCAGGGTGATGGTGGCCTTGTAGAATGAGTTTGGGACTGTTCCTTCCTCTGCTATATTTTGGAAGAGTTTGAGAAGGATAGGTGTCAGCTCTTCTATAAATGTTGGATAGAATTTGCCTGTGAAGCCATCTGCCCTGGGCTTTTGTTTGTTGGAAGATTTTTAATCACAGTTTCAATTTCAGTGCTTGTGATTGGTCTGTTCATATTTTCTATTTCTTCCTGATTCAGTCTTGGTAGGTTGTGCATTTCTAAGAATTTGTCCGTTTCTTCCAGGTTGTCCATTTTACTGGCATAGAGTTGCTTGTAGTAATCCCTCATGATCCTTTGTATTTCTCCAGTGTCAGTTGTTACTTCTCCTTTTTCATTTCTAATTCTGTTGATTTGAGTCTTCTCCCTTTTTTTCTTGATGAGTCTGGCTAATGGTTTATCAATTTTGTTTATCTTCTCAAAGAACCAGCTTTTAGTTTTATTGATCTTTGCTATCGTTTCCTTCATTTCTTTTTCATTTATTTCTGATCTGATTTTTATGATTTCTTTCCTTCTGCTAACTCTGGGGTTTTTTTGTTCTTCTTTCTCTAATTGCTTGAGGTGCAAGGTTAGGTTGTTTATTCGAGATGTTTCCTGCTTCTTAAGGTGGGCTTGTATTGCTATAAACTTCCCTCTTAGAACTGCTTTTGCTGCATCCCATAGGTTTTGGGTCGTTGTATCTCCATTGTCATTTGTTTCTAGGTATTTTTTAATTTCCTCTTTGATTTCTTCAGTGATCACTTCGTTATTAAGTAGTGTATTGTTTAGCCTCCATGTGTTTGTATTTTTTACTTTTTACAGATTTTTTCCTGTAATTGATATCTAGTCTCATAGCATTGTGGTCAGAAAGGATACTTGATATGATTTCAATTTTCTTAAATTTTCCAAGACTTGATTTGTGACCCAAGATATGATCTATCCTGGAGAATGTTCCATGAGCACTTGAGAAGAAGGTGTATTATGTTGTTTTTGGATGGAATGTCCTATAAATATCAATTAAGTCCATATTGTTTAATGTATCATTTAAAGTTTGTGTTTCCATATTTATTTTCATTTTGGATGATCTGTTCATTGGTGAAAGTGGGGTGTTAAAGTGCCCTACTATAACTGTGTTACTTTTCATTCCCCCTTTTATGGCTGTTAGCATTTGCCTTATGTATTGAGGTGCTCCTATGTTGGGTGCATAAATATTTACAATTTTTATATCTTCTTTTTGGATTGATCCCTTGATCGTTATGTAGTGTCCTTCTTTGTCTCTTGTAATAGTCTTTATTTTAAAGTCTATTTTGTCGGATATGAGAATTGCTACTCCAGCTTTCTTTTGTTTCCATTTGCATGGAATATCTTTTTCCATTCCCTCAGTTAGAATTTCATTTCTTAAAGCATCATTTCTCTTGAACATGCTCCCCCCCCCGACTTCCTATTAGATTTTCTGTGTTATAGAATTCCTTTCTAATTTTTAGCCTATCACCCCCAAATCAAGGTATTTGTCGAAACTTTTATTTTTTTTATTTATTTCATTTACTTATTTTGGCTGTGCCAGGTCTTAGTTGCAGGATGCGGGATGTTGGCTGAGGCATCTTTAGTCACGGCATGTGGACTTCTTAGTCGCCGCATGCACGTGGGATCTAGTTTCCCGACCGGGGATCGAACCTGTGTCCCCTGCATTGGGAGCAGGGTTTTACCCACTGGACCACCAGGGAAGTCCCTGTTGAAACTTTTTAAAGAGAAGCTATGTGAGTCTAATTGCCAAAAGATGTGAGAAAAAGAAATTGCAATGAAAGTCCAATGCTACCTTATGTTTCTTTTATGACTTTACTTTCTTAAGATCCAAATTAAGTGCTAATGGTTGTGCTTTTTAAAGAGACTGCTATACAAAGATTATTTTTCCTTTTTGGGTCCAGTGGATAGTTGTATCTAACTAATACAGCCAAGAGGAAACATGATGTAAGTACTATCTGAAATATTTCCAGGTCCCATTAGCAATTCAGTTATCGAGTCTTGTAGATTTCATTCCAATTCCTAGCATTCAGGCACCAGCACTGCACAATTTTTATTTATTTTGGATTCTCTTAGGTAAGTGTCCTTTGCAAGTACAAAATAAGAAATGACAAACTCATTGCTATTATCACCCATATTAAGTTAATATAGTGCCACTAACATCAAAATTACTTTCTAGTTATATAAAATGATCTCCATTCCCTATTTCTCATTTTTACCAATCTCTATAAAATCTCACATTTTGGAAATAAATAGAAAGACAAAAACAATTAATTGAGTTAAAGAAAGAGTTAAGAACTGAATGAAAATAGTGACAGACGCTGTCAAATAATTTAATATGAAAGCTAGTTATAGGCACACAAAGAGCACAGGCATCTGCTAAAGCACTGTGTCCCAGACATTTGGATTCATAGATAAGTACAATTTCAAAAAATAAGTTGCAAACCAATACAAGGTTCTAAGTATATGTTGTTTGTTTGCCAAGTAAAGATATTAAAACTAAAATTATCACTACTTTATCAACACTGGATCATGAAAGAAAAGTTAAAGAATATAACCTCTGAATAAACTAAAGAAATATATCATATAGTTTTGTAAAAAACTAACTATACCATCTCTGTTTACTAAAAAATCAGTGTAAACTTTATCATAGACCAATTGATCTTTATTAATCACATACAGTAAGAGAAACCTAGCCTGACTGCAGGAAGGTTTGGCAACCACCCAAAAGGCAGTATATGTAAATTAGAAGGAAGTATGTATCAGAGCATAATGGTGTTGATTCTCCTACCCCCTCTCCCTTCCTGATAATGGCTCCATTGAGATCCACAAGAGGATCCATTAAGAATGTTTTCTGATAGAGGCAAACTGAAAGAGAGAGGAAGAAGAGGAGCAAATGAAAAGAATCAAAGGAAGAAAATGAGGTAGAACTGAAAACAAACGTCTAAGATACAGAATGAAGGTTGGTTCCCAAACTTTTGATTATTTTTAACTTCCAAATACAAATGATCATATCATGCAGGTATGAGAATAACAAATGAGATCAAGATGAACACCTATCCCTTCCACAAATTCAGGAACACTATTCAAGTATGCCTCCAGCACTGCTTCCTAGCATTCTTGCTATTTCCAGTATCCTGGCCAAGTATTCCACCATTCTTTCCACTTTATTCAAGGTGGTAACCCAGATTAAAGAACACGAATAACTAAAGTGGCTGTTTTTATTCCTATTAATATGAGGCACATATTTTACTACCTTCCCTACATTTTACATTAAGACCTTTACAGGGCACTTTGTCTTTAGTATGTTTTCTTATTTTTTTCTTACTTAATTATTTCTTCTGGGAACAAGATATTTATGACAAAAGCAAAACAATCCACAAGTATAAAGTAAAGATTCTGCATCAACAGTAATGATCCAGTGTGTATGTATGTTTTGATACCTTGGAATCTAGTAATTTTCTTATGGGAACAACTTCATATTAATATGGTTCTGATCCCCACAGATGAGACACCTTTCAACTGTGAATCTCCTTAGCACTTGTTAGCCTGTATCAGGATTCTAATATTTTATATTACAATCTCGTGATTTCTGTGCTTATCTTACCTCCATACTATATAAAAAAACTACATGAGGGAACAGACTAGTTCTTACTCATTTCTGCATCTCTGCTGATAGGTATTCCTTGTATATATTTGAGTTGAATCTTTCCGCAAGACCCCTATTAAATGAAAGCCATTAAATTCCATTAGACCAAATCTTCTTAAGCAAGCACATGTTGCCCCATTACCACAGCATTAGAAGTTCTTACTCATTCCCCTGTCACTGCATAGCACTCTGTGAAGAAGCTAACACTAGACCCTCATTACGTGCCCTGAACTATCTCGCAATTCCCACATAGTGCTTTTTTTTTTTTTTTTTTAATGTGAGAGTACGTTCATTAATTTCTCAAGGCCTAGTTAGCTTCAAACTCAACATAGTACTTCAAATACTGTGGACATCATATGAATCAAGGTTTTATGGCAACAGGACAAAACCAGATCTATTGCACAGCTTAATCCGGTGGCTTTGATGGACCCCAAATGATTGTTCTTCACATGTCCTCATTCCTTCTAGCCCTGGGGGTAATCTTCAGAAACAATGCAAGTGTAAAGATTGAACCACTTACATTCAAACGCAAGCCTAGGATTTTATCTAGATAAACAGGTGTGGTATTTTCTGACAACATTTACAGAATAATGTTTGTAACAATGTAATTTCATTGTATGATAAACATCAATTTAGCATAAAAAACAAATTCAAACTTGTCACCATTTTCACCTTGTTTCAGTTGAACTGGCCTTGTTCAGATAAGCAAGCCTATCTTTTACAAAAACAACAGTTTATAGATCAAGTGTGTGAAATTGGGTATGTGTGTGTGTAGAATTATACTGCCTACTCTCATAATTTTATACTGTCACACTGCACATACGGTTTGCAAGCTTACTTTATCTGAATCCTTCTGAATCTATTCTCCATGCTATTAAACTGAGCACATTCCACATCGTTCAAAAGTAATTACATTTTTGTCTAGAGTGTAGGAGAATGCTCCTTCTAAACAATGAAATTCTCATTATTAGAACTGGCACAATAACCGTACTCGTGTTAACAACAGTATGCATTATACCATCACAATAACTTAGGCTAAGTTTGATGTACAAAGGTAAGCGGAAATTTGAAAGCTTATAAAAACCACCATATAAAAATAGGAATCTTTACCATACTATAATTAAGGTCCTATTCTGTGACTTATTTTTAAATAACACATGCAGTTTTCTCTTTTCCTTCTTAAGTTTTCTGAACAGTAGTTCACACATAAAATTATCCTAGTCAAACATCGAAAATGCATTACTAACAACTGTCAGATTGTAAGCAAAATTTATATAAAGGTTATTTCAAGACACAGCTATCATATAGCAATTAAAATTATATTGGGTAAATAAAGAATCCTAGGAGTTGACAGTGAGCCTGAGCAAGTAAAAGCCTCTCTCTGTCGTGTGCACTGAATGAATTCTTTTCAGGGTTTAAGTGTTTAAGGTTGCATTTCATATACTGGAACCTTGCTATAATTTTATACTTGGCTCTCAGTTATATGTCCAGCTTCTATAGAAGATCAACTTAAAAAGACACCTTTTTCTCCATCTGCTGGACTTTACAAAGAAACTGACTCACATTGAATGTTGCTTTGTGATAACTATTGACCCTGCAGTGTTTAAACACATTAACATTAAGATACATCAACTTATTAAACCTAATCAATGTATCATATACCCAGAGTTCTTTAATAATACCAGGAAAATCTTATCAATATAAGCAATAATTGAGATAACAGAATATATTATAGCATCACATTTCCAAATCCACTGGATCTTTAAATGCTAAAAAATTCTACGCAAACATAGTATTTATTTCATTTGAAATTCAGCTGTCTGTAGAGAGAACAACCCAAGTTATTTTTTAATACTGTATTCTTAAAATAAATAACTGTATGCTTTAAAAATCAATCTTGGGAAGCAGCCACTCTGCGGTTATACAAAACTGTTCACTCAACTCAACAGGAACTTGAATCAAAAGAGAGTTTGGTTGAGATAAAAGAAAACATTTTATGGGGGAAAAAAAATAAAACTGATTATTCAGTAACCACAGGTGGTCAAGACTTTCATTTCACATCACATTTGACAGTAGAACAACCATCTAACCAGCAGAAGTAGCATGCAACCAGACAAAACGAGAACCAGCATGGCTACCATAGAGTCCCCTGGCTGCCTCTCATGCTGCTACTTGATTTCTCTTCAGACTTACTCTGTTTCCTTCTGGTGCTCATAAATAATCACATTGACTGACATGAGGAAATGTTCTGGATAGTCCTCTGCATCATGAAATAAATCCATCTATATCAGAACTATCATTAAAAATGAGCCAGGGGGCTTCCCTGGTGGCGCAGTGGTTGAGAGTCCGCCTGCCAATGCTGGGGGCACGGGATCGTGCCCCGGTCCGAGAAGATCCCACGTGCCGTGGAGCTGCTGGACCCGTGAGCCTTGGCTGCCGGGCCTGCGCGTCCGGAGCCTGTGCTCCGCAACGGGAGAGGCCACAACAGTGAGAGGCATTATAGTGTCTCTTGCTTGTCTCTGAAACTCTGAAGTGACAGCCTCCAAACTCATGTTAAAAAAAAGAGGCAGAGGGGACAAGAAGGGTAGATTTGCCCTTCATAAACATAAAGCCCAGGGCTGCATTTCCACTCAGGTCATAACCAGACTTGCCAACCTTGCCTTTTAGCTTTCTGAAGATTATATGGGAAGCAAATGCTGCTATCAATTGCTTGGCAAAATTATGAGAGCTTCAGAGAAGGCCCAACAGAATCAGTCTTTTTCATATTTATAATTATGTGTCTCAATCTTATATTGATTAGAAATCTGACAGTATTTTATAATTATGGCATTATTATAATTATATATATAATAGTTATATAATATATATAACTATATATGTTATAATTATAATTATCTGACAGTATTTTTATGTGTATAATCTGCTTACGAAAGTTCATCTATAGTGCATTCTGAACAGTGAGTATAGAAGGAACAGAAGGACTTGTAGTATTTACACCAGTTACAGCTGTTTGGGGAGTTACTCTTACTTAGCTTATTTCTCCAAAATATTAAGGCAAAAAACACAACTTCAGAAAGGAAGAACTACATCTTTATCTGACCCAATTCCAAACCTTAACACTTGCATACCCTGAATATGAACATAGGACCCTAATTTCCCAAAATCTTTATATGGCAACAGCCATGAGATGTACAGAACTTCTATCTCAGGAAATATTTTCTAACCTAAATTTTATACTGAAAGCATTTCTCTATAACTTCAAGTCATCATTAAAGGGACTACTCAAAAGTTTTACTTTGTCTCTAAACTACGTGGGCAATACAAAATGTAGACCTCTCAACACCTCTCTTTGGAGTATGAATGTCACGCATAAACCAGCAATGAAATCTGGAAAGCTGTTTTTTTTTTTTTCCATAAGTTGAACTCTATGATATAAAAACCATGAAACATTCTCTCTGTTTTCAAAGATATTGAATAGGAAAACAAATAAAGAATGTATTTTACTATTGAAAATAAAAGGACTTGTTATGTGAATATGACAACTGCCTAGTATCCAGAAAAAAATACAAAGAATGTGTTGAATAACAATTCTATGAATGTATTCAATCATTTTGATAAATGGGTAAAATATACCTTAATCAGCTTAATAGCTGAATATATCATGACTATTGTAACATACTTTCTACACAGTAGTAGATTCTACTTTAGTTCTAAAATTTCTAGAAAATCAGCATATTCACCATGAATAACACCTTAACAACTTTGTTCAAAACATATTTCCTACTTAATCGTCCATATAAACTCTGCCATTTAATCAGTACTCATAAATTAAGTATCTATTATATGCTAGGTATCAGAACTACAAATGTGTATGTGCGTGTGTATGACTGTGCCTTTAAGGAGAAATACAGTGAGTAGAAAGCCAAACATGTAAACACATAAATTATAATACAGACCATGAGAAAAGCTATAAACAAGTACCATGGATAAAAGAATAATGCAGCAACCATTCTGCCTTGGGAAGTCAGTGAAAGCACCTAAAAAGAAGCAATTTTGAACTCAGTCTCGTGGGAGAAACACAATTCACCAGGACTGTAAAATATGAAAAAGAGTTTTCCAGCTAGAAAGAATAAGTATGTGTCATTTGAGGTCACCTGGTATGTTTATGAACATATATGAAAATCTTTGCATGACTGAAGCACTGGGTCTATGGCAGGATGTGGCCGAAGAGGAGACAAAAGCCATATTTTGGTGCTGGTCTACATAGAGAGTTTCATGCTAAGATAGTTTTAGACTAAACCCTGTAGGCAACAAGGACATACACTAGCTTCCAAAGCGGGATAAATAATCCAACTCTTTTCTCAGGGAAAGAAGTCTAGTGGAAGTTGAAAGGAAGACTGGAAAGAGGAGAGGCTGGAAGTTTGAGATCATATAGGAGACTCTTCAACTGTTAGAGATGAAAAGCTGGTGGAATCAAGAAACTTTTGAGGCAGAAACAAATTTAGAAGCCAATTAGATATATAGTAAGAGAAAATATCAGTGCTGATGTCACTAAAACTAAGTTAAACCAGTTGTATACCAAGTGTATTAACTTCAAGAACAGTAGATCTTAGTCTTTTTTGGGCTACAGATCTACTTGAGAATCTGGTGAAAACCGAAACCCTACTCACATGTGTGCACATACAGAATTCTCCAGTCATCTTCAGGAGATCCACAGACCAGAGTTAAGAACTTCTCTCCTAGATAAAGCTGCTTGAGGAAAGGAGTTGTGCCTTATGCAAATCTATTTCCATAGTGCACAAGAGAAAACTTGGTACAAAGTAGGCAGTTCACAGGTTTCATTTAGTTAAACTGAATTCTCCATTACAAACTGAATGATTTCATTTCCACTAACATCCTGCATCACAGCATCCACTCATGCCAACTATAGTATGTAATTTAATATACTTTTCTCATACCCATCCTTGAGTATTTAAGATAATTTCTTCTTTATCTTTCTGGTATTCTTCTAGTAATAATTATTTATATTCACTCCTTTAAGTGTGTGTGTTTCTGTTTATAGCAGTAGTATAGGAAAACCAAACCAAGAAGCACTCTCCAGAGGGTACTCCCTGAAAGAAGGCAATGGTCAAAATATTGAGAGGGGAAAAGCATGAGCACTGATGCAATGTCAAACGGGGAATGCAACCTCTCTACCCTGTTGAGCTGCATACTACCATTTCCCCCCTTTCTTTTCCTAGTTTAACCTTTGTGAGAGGAGGCAAAGAAGTTATATCACTGCACGTGACTAACATGAATTCACAGTAGAGGGAAAAAAAGGAGGAATTACGGATTTAATTTACCAAATAAGAGATGATCAGAAAATTAAATATGTGTGTACTCTTGTGAAGAGCTTATAATGTTTATAAGCATGGAATCCAAAGCCAGACTGCCTGGGTAAACCCTGGTTCTCCCACTTACTAGCTGTGATCTGGAGCAAACTATTTAAACCTCACTGTTGCCTCAGTTTCCTCCTCATCTGTAAAGTGGGATTAATGATAACACTTCATTGAATTATTGTGAAGGTTAAACGAGTAATATATGTCACGTGCTTGAAACAACACATCTGTAAAAGCGCTGTATAAGTGTTAGCGAAAACATTATTTTTGGTAAGAAAATTCTGGCACACAGTCAAAAATACCCAGAGAAATTCTGACCTATGAGGCTTAAAATGTTGAATGGAAGTAGTTAAATCTAATGTGAATTATCGAAGAACAGTGTTTATTTCCCAGATATTAGAAGATAATCTGATTCTTCTTGCTGATTTAATTCCACATTGCATATGTAATGCAATGACATACACAAGTGGGCATATTTCAGTACCGAACATGTTTATGATGTGTAATAATTTCCTAGAGAAGGCCAAAAAAACAAAAAACAAAACAAAACAAAACCAAAGGATTTAACAGGATCAGAGCTGTTCTTAAAGGTGTGAGGATGTGTGATGAAATATTTTTGTTGGTGTGATCTGGTTCAGATTAACAGCACTGACCTCCTTGAAGTAGAAGGGCCACAAAAAATGTGACATCCACCCAAGAAGCCATGTTGAAAAGGCGAGGGTGGCTTTACTGACACCTAAGTGCCCTGCTACCTTGCTGGCACGCTGATTCTATGCACTTAAGTTCCAAAGAAGAACCTAAAGGCCTCATTTAGTCGTCTGTGGGTCTGCTGTTTAAGGTTCAGCCAAAGATGCTATGCTGCCTTCTTCCCTCTCCTCCATGAAACCACAGCTTCATAATCCTCTGCAGTGATCCAGACCCCAGGATGAAGGGCCAGATAAATTATCCTGAGCTCCAAATTCTAGAATAGGAGGTACCAGGGAATTACTGCATTATCAGAGCAACAGAGTGAATGAGACTGAGTTAAAAATTAGTGCAGTAACATTAGAAAAGTATTGTCTCTTTGAAACACATTCTTCTGTAATATTCCCAGTACTGTAAGAAACACTGGAATCCAATCTGGGCAAAGCAGAAATTGAAAAAGCACTGATTTATCATGGTGGAAATGTTCAAACTATGTTGCAGCTTTATCTGGAAAAATATTTTCCTAGAAATATTATGATACCTAACTTTCATGAGGACTAATTTTAAATGTGTTACTTTAACATTATTCTTATATTATGTTTTTCCCCTAATTAAGTTGGGAGTGCCTCAAAAGCAGAATTCTTGAAAAACAAAATCAAAGCAAAACAAAACAAAACAAAAATAGCCTATTTATACTCCCTACTGGAATCAATTTACTTATTAAGAATTTTAAGATGTTAGGAGTGAATCTTGTGTATGGCTATTAAGTAGATGATAATTACAAAGCCTAGGACTGAAGCTAAACTACTAGAGGGGTAGACTGGTCACAAAGTGAGTGTAGGCACAATAGACCGTGAGAAACCTACCATTGTATTGTGCTGAGAAGTGGGAGTCCTATGGCCACAAGTCTCTTGCGTCAGCAGAGAAACTGGCTGAAATTCCTCAGAGTGAGGCTTGTTGGGAAAACTCACATGCAAGGGAAGGTGAAAGGCTGGGAGCCCGTCACTCTCCTCTTCTTCCACTTTCTGTCTGCTTGTCACCATGGCTACCTCTCCATCTGCTTCCCCATACGGAGAGGCTGGTCGCTTGGAAGACATCCTGGAAGGAACAAAAGAGGAGAAAATAATGAAACCTCCACATAAATCCTTAATGCCGTTATTGTGTGGTTAGGGGCCATTGTAACAGAAATGCCTTTTTGTGCTGGCAGAGAGCAGGAAACCATCCAAATACCACTGCAAAGCACACGCAATCAGAAACAATGGCCAAGCAGGTAGCAACAGAACAGTGCTTGTTTGTTGTAAGAATAATACACTAATATAGCACTCTCTTGTATTCTGGCTTCTTAAACAAGAGAATTCACCTAAGAACACTGCATAATGAAAGACTGTTCCATTTTAAAGGAAAGAAAAATACCCATCTCATTTTACACTTTGATAGACCTTATTGAAGACAGGACATCTATGAATAGCAAATACTGTTGGCAGTTAAAAGAAGAGAAATAACTAAAATTTCTTTCATCAAAAAATAAAGTAAACGGATGGTTGCCATTATAATGATTTGCATTTTATTAAAAGTAAGATTATTATAAAATGCAGAAATATTTGTTATCAGCAAACCTCAGATCACAGAACAAAAAGTTTGATATTTGTTTAAAGCTTATTAAGAACTGAATAAATTTTACAATCACTGTTAATTCTGAAACATTTGAGAATTTTTCTCTCTCACCTCCCCATCACCCAATTTTGGCATTTAGTTCTAATATAAAATTTGCAAGTAGTAAAAAAGGTAAGAATATAAAAATATTTCAGTTTTATTTCCACAGTTCCATGAAATATTTAGATGTGGATTCTCAGATTTATTTATTCCTTAGAATACCTAAGTAAAAGAAAAAAATCAAATAAGGATGTTTTGTTTTGATGAGCTAATGCCTATAGGACAATGCACTTAGATAACTGAACAAAAATTAAATATTTTTTTGTACTTGAGTCTGGTTGAGAATGTTATCAGAGGTTAAAAAATAAGTGGCAAATATTTTTAGTTGAACATAAGAAAACCTTTTCATTAAAAGTTTTACATAGAAGCAGTACAGAGTTAAAATTTTTAATTTAAAAAAAAAAAAAAACCTCTCTTGGATTCACAACTTGACCTGAACTTGAAAAAGTCCTAATTTTTGTTCAACAAACAAAGAGTGTTTACAGAATCATCCATTCGTACCCTAGACCAGTGGAATAGGAGGCAGGAAAGTTAACTGCCACATCACTTCCTTCATATATATCACTGATTTTTAAACTTAAAATGTACTACCAAAAAAGGGGCCTCTAATCACCATTAAATAATACTATTCTTAGTGTTAGACGTTTAAAAAGAAAAGTGTATTCAAGGGCTGAATATATTCTATGAAGATATAATAGCACAGTAGAAAAAAATAAAGGGAGTTAAAATACTGATTCTGCTACTTACTACATGTGAGACTTACTTTAATCTCTATTTCAATTTACTCACCTTTAAAGTGAGATGTCGTATCTACTCGTAATACTTTTTTGAGAAGGAACTGTCTCCATATGAAAAGTGACTTGTAGAGCACTTTGCTAGGAGTAGACACTCAGTAAACAATAGCTGGTGTTTATTTTACGAACTTTAAAACTACAGTGTGACCCACCCCCCTCAAAAACAGAGAAAACAAAAAAACCTCCAAAATAACAATGCAGATTGCCTTCTAAGACTTAAAACTGTAAAATCAACATGAAACACAGTCTCCCAACAGAGAAATGCTCCCTGGCCAGTCATACTTGACAGTAAACTGATCAAATGTATTAGCAAGTGTTAAAGAAAAAATGTCAATAGCAGGGGTCTTGATCAGCTGAATAACAGAGGAAAAGGAGGAAATGATAGTGGTTACCATGTAAGCACTGTTTAAAGGAGAAGCAGACTGGGCCAGCACATTTCAGGTATCTTTAGTTCTGATCTCATTACCAACGTTTACTCCAAAGTATACTCTAAGTATGTAGTAAGAGTAAGGGGCTGGAGTTAACAGAGTTAGAAAAGTCTCAGTCTTGTTGGCGACACCATATCTATCACCAAATTGACAGATTAAACTGTACATAGTAACTCTTAACACTAGAGAGATTTAACTACCACTGTTTTGTTTCCACGCTCTCCATGCGAACTTCTGATCCTCGTAAAGGGAATGGAGTAACAGAACAGACTTAAAATACGTAAGGTCTTTGCGAAGTGATCTATCAGATTAAATCAATAAAGAGACTTTTAATTATTTCTTAGTTTCACATGAAGCTTGACTACAAGGAGTGCATTCATTTATTACATAAACCATAGTATTTAGGGTCTGTATGGGCATTACTATTCTTGCTGGAATTAACAGTCTGGTATTTTGGAGCCCACCTCAGCCTTATGTATAATCAGTCTCTTAACGATCTGAAAATTCCAGGCTATTATCAAGAGTCAGCTTCTGGGTTATCAAAGCAGAAAGCTAGATTAGCTGGCTTTTCCTAAGTTAGTACAATTCTATGACTTTCAGAAGGCATGACCTTTTTGCTGACTTCTATTTCATTAACATCGTTATTAATAATGATTATGAAAACTAAAAGTCTAAAAGTAGACATAAGGTATATAAGGTAGATAGTTAAGATATTGCTATTCTCAAGACTTCTAGTTCTTTCAATATCTAAATTATCTTTATATCCAACTGGATAAACAGTCTCTCCATTTACATATCATTCTATGGAGAAAAAAGTATAAGGTCTAAAACACCACGAAGGAGTCATGGTGCCAAAAGGCAAATTGATCCTAAAATATTACATATTTCATCTTTATTTCAACTCCATTTTCAGAGACTTATAGAATGCTCTTAAATGTGTTGGACTTAAGAGTATTTTTATGCAGTTCAGGTAAAAGATTTCTTAAATATTTTTTAAATTATTAGAATAAAAATGACTATGGTTACAGTTCAGTAAGAGGCTCGAAAATGAGAAAAAAGTAAAATACATAAATTATGTAAAGAGCTATCAATCTGTTGGTTGCATCATCTATGTTTAGTCTACCAAAGTTTGTCTACCAAAGGGTTTCATTTTGGATAGAAGAAAGTCTCAATTTAAAAAAAGCATTAAGGAGGCACTGAAAATTTCCATGTATTGTCTGTGTGGGATATGTAGGGTTCCAATACCTGCAGCTTCCACTACACATCTGTGCTACAGTCCAAGGACACCTTAGAACAACTTGAGTATCTAGGCTGAGCTATGCTCCTCTGTATTCATTCAGAGATGATTTTTGTCATTCCTGTGGTAGGTGCTAGACCTACCAATGAACAAAGCTCAGACTTCAAAGAACCTGACATGAGACTGACAAACACAATCTAGTGTGAAACTAACTTCTGGAGTTAGTTTATAACTATCACTATTATAGTTTATAATAGTAGTCTTTAACTCACTTTTTTGTGTGTGGACAAGAAAATCTTCTTGAAAGAACTGATGTCTAATTCCAGGACCAAAGGGAATCTTTAAATCATCAACAACCCTTTACTCACTACCTACTATGTGCAAGACTATTCTCTAATGGGAATAAAAAAGTGTAATTCAGGGTTTCTGCTTTAAAAGTTTATGAATGGGACCTCCCTGGGAGCGCAGTGGTTAAGAATCCACCTGCCAATGCAGGGGACAGGGGTTTGAGCCCTGGTCCGGGAAGATCCCACATGCCGCAGAGCAACTAAGCCCGTGCGCCACAACTACTGAGCCTGCGTGCCTAGAGCCCGTGCTCCACAAGAGAAGCCACCACAGTGAGAAGCGTGCACATCGCAAGAAGAGTAGCCCCAGCTAGCCGCAACTAGAGAAAGCCCACGCGCAGCAACGAAGACCCAATGAAGCCAAAAAAATAATAATAATAAAATAAAATAAAAAGCTTACGAACTGTTTGAGAAAATTTTAAATAAAACGAGAAATAATGATGAAAGACAGTTCAGGTTAAGGGCCAAATGACATTATAATTAAGCACCCGAGGGCTTCATGAAGGCCAAAGGATTGTGAAATGCTTCAGGGAATCACTGAACAGTTGGATTTTGAGGGAAAAGAAGGACAAACAGAAACCTTGGGATAAAATGGAGATGGAACCTTACGCAGGAAGTCATGATAAAAGAAAAGATGCAGAGATGGTTTTAGGATGTATAATATAAATTTAAGTTTCAAGCTTACTTAGGAAAAGGGGAGACACAAGAATATGGACTAAATCCCATTTCTAGTCTATAACGTTCCTGGAGTTGCTGAGTTACATGAATGTAATAGATAAGAAAGAGACTCCCTTGTAAGGGGCAACTTGGTCTTACAAGTAGTCACTTTTCCTTCAGTTGTCCCTGTAGAAATCTGCACAATCAGGCTACTCTAGTCCATACGTGAAAGTAATTTTAAAACTACTGGAGTCCTTTGCTATTGGCTAAAGGCTATGTAAATAGGATGTCCCCAACTGTATTCAGATATATATAGCAAACTTAGGGGTAGAGTAAATAAAAGATTTAATAAGACTGCAACAGAAAGCTAAACCAGTGGTTTTCAACTTTGAATACACATTGGAACAATATGGGGAGGTTTAAAAAAATGCTGCTGCCTGGGTCCCACTGCCAGACATTTTGATGTTATTGGTTTCAGAATGCACACAGGGTGTCAGAAATTTTTAAAGCTTCCAGGTGATTCTCATGCACAGTTAAGGTTGCAGACCCACTGTGCTAGTCAGAATAATGCCTCTCACCCAAGATGTCCAAATCCTAATCCCTGAAACCTGTGAATATGTTACCTTACAAGGCAAAGGGACTTTGCATATATGATTAAGTTAAGGATCTTGGGATAAGGAGACGATTCTGGATATTCTGGGTGGACGAAAAGTAATCACAAAGATCCTTATAAGGGTGGGAGGCAGGAGGATCAGAGTGAGAGAGAGAGAGAGAGAGATTGGAAGATACCATGTGTCTGGCTTTGAAAATGGATGATGCGGTCGTGAGCCTCTTCGGAGGTAGAAAAGGCAATGAAACAAACTCCCCCCTAGAGCCTCTAGAAAGATTAACCTTTGCCAACACCTTGAATGTAAGACTTCTAACCTCTAGAACTGTTAAGTGAAACCATCTGTACTGCTTAAGGCACTAGACTTGTGATGATTTGTTACAACAGCAACAGGAGACTAATTCACCACTAACTTAAATATATTTCTTTTATACTTGGTATTTTCTCAATCTGAAGTCCTCCTACCCCATATATACACTTTCTTGTTCCCTCACTTCATTTAGTTTTCTGCTCCAACATCATTCCCCAGCCTTTATCACCTGACATATTTAATTATTTTATTTCTTTGTTTATCTGTCTCTCCCACTATAAGATCCAGGAGGGCAGACTTTAGTTTTGTCCACAGCTACTTACCCAGGACTTATAATCCTTTCTGAAAATAGTAGTCTTTCAATCAGTATGCGTTTAATGAAAGCTACTAATTAAAACCAGCAACTCTCTTACTATTCTCTAACTGTAGATAGTTGTAAGATCTACTCTTACAGGACAAGTATGTTTAGAAAATGTTTTAATATTGTCAGAAAAAAATAGGAAATCCAGCTCAGTGATAACATTATATTTCTTTTCAATAATTTCTATGTAAAGGAATTGGTAAACCTTGTTTAATCAGGTTTCTTAAGTACTTGTAAAAATAATCCTACAGTTCTTTTTAAAATGTAATAAGTAAAAGACTATAAAAGTGAAGTAACTTTATAAAAAATGTTACAGAGTGAATTATTAATAGGTCTATTACTGAGGAATCATCTACGTATTGCCTTAAACTTAACTCTTGTCTGCTCAGGATATTTTCTTTGCTGCAATTATTCTGGAAAATGACAACATGCACAAGGTCAAAGAAATGTGTATGTGGAACAAGCACAAAATGGAAGACTCAGAATGGGAACTGCTTTCTGTATATAATAGTTACTCTTTCAAGTTTCTGTCTTTCTCTAAACATTTTAACCTTTGACTAGTTAATTCAGAGATAAAGTCCTAGGGAGCAGTGCCTTCTACTGGTTATTCTTTTGGAATGATAATATTGTTTCCTTTAAGGTTTGCAGTTATGCATAAAAAAATATAAAAAATAATTATCTCTAAAAAAACAGACTAAAATCCCAGCTAGTATACAAGCCTTCCCTAACCACCATGGTTGAAGTGGCTTTTCCCCACCTCAAACTATATCATCAACTCTTGCTAGAGGCCACCTGAAAAAACCGAACATCAGTATAACCTATGACATTGATTCAATAGCTTATTTTTTTTTTCCTATCTTCTTATTAGTATCTACAACTAGAACACAAGATTTTAACACAGGTCTGTTTTTGACCACTTCATGTGATTTTTCTGAGCTGAACATGTCTTTCCAAATTGCTCTGTATTTTTTCCCTAAATAGTCTAATTCTCTACACTGAATGAATTACAATTAATTATATGGCAGCACAATTCCTAGCACATAGTTGGCACTCAATGTATTTTTATATGAGTAAATGAATGAATTGCCTGAGTGTCAATTTTGTGTCGGGCAAGTTACCTTTGTGTTATGGAGGAATCAGGCAACTTAGATATGAAGACCCTTCTGGTTTACTTTTAAGGATGTACTATACAGATGGAAAGAGAAGACATATATCCACTCATTCACGCATTCATTCATGGAAAAACATTTATT
This sequence comes from Lipotes vexillifer, assembly GCF_000442215.2. Taxonomy (NCBI): domain Eukaryota; kingdom Metazoa; phylum Chordata; class Mammalia; order Artiodactyla; family Lipotidae; genus Lipotes; species Lipotes vexillifer. The sequence goes on from NW_006770652.1 coordinate 442,698, forward strand.
GAAAGACTATCATGTGCTTATAGATAGAAACATAATTAAGAAATCCAGAAAGAATATTTTAATGTAAATGGCTTTTTATAAATATGAGTACTACGGGGGATAGATAATAGAGAGATAATGTCCTGCTTGAAATAATCAGAGAATGCTTCCTACAAATCAGGAGAATTCAACAGGGCAATGAAGGATGGATCAGAATCAAATAGACACAGAGAAGAGAAGATTCCAGATAGTAGAAATGACATTAGCAAATTAAAGAAATTTATAGAATGATACAGGATAGTGAGTAGAATGGTTTGGTTCAAGCAGTAGATTCCAGGAGGGGTAAAAGCAGATAAAGATGGAAGGTAGGTACCAGATGATAGTGATTCTGGCTAAATCCTAACAATTGTGAACGGCTACACCAAATGTGAAATTGATACTGAAGGTATAAGGAAACTGGAGATGATTTCTGAGCTACACAGTAACATAATCAAAATTACATTTTGGGAAGAAAATCCCTCAGAAATAAGTAACTGATAGAAGGTAGAGGGTGGAAACCAGAGAAGGGGAATGAGTGGGTGAGATAACTCAAGGATAAACAGATTACTTGACTGTGTAATTTAGAGAACAATACTGCTAATAAGAAAAATACATAAATTAGAAAGAAAGGTCAACTTGGAGACAAATATTAAATTCAGTTTTAGAAATAAATCTTTGTTGACTGGAGGATTTTAAAAAGAAATAGCAGATAATCAGAAAACGCGCGACTTCTGTGGAAGGAACTCAGTGTAATCTTTTAAACTCAGGTAGAAAGTTAAGCAATAATTGTAATTATTTCTCATTGACTTCTTCCACAATGTTCTGATTCAGTATTTTTATTATTCTTGATTTATAAAAAAGAAAACTGAGTCATAAAGTGGTTAAATATCTTTTGTTACACTATTTGGTCTTTGCACTATAATAAACAGCAGTTCAAGAACAGAACTGTCTCTCCAAGAGAAAAACAGAGAGAAAATAGAGAATTGGGAAGCGGGCAGGGGGAAATCTGAATTTTGTAGTCCATCAAACTTTGGGAGACCAGTATATGAAAAGGACTGAGCACAGAAGACAGATAAAGAGAAGTCAAAGTGATATGCAAAAAATGTAATTATTCTCTAAACGATTCTATAAAACTAAACATTTGGAATATGAACTTTAAAAATTCTGGACCATGACGTTTATTTAATTTATAACTTCCATTGGTTGCTCTCCTAAATACTCACTTTTAATATTCACCCTCTCATGTTAAATTTTAAGCATGGAAGAACACATTTCAAAAACAACTAAAATATTTGAAAGGATGCATCTTCTTTTACAAAAGAAAAATTACAAAATAAAATAAAAATTGGTAATCCTTCATATCCAAAGATTATACTATTTTTCTAGAAGTTATGTGCCACTAGTTTTTCTAGTAATAAAACTACTTGTTCAGAACATTTACATTTACTTGTCTGGTTGCTTTTGTAATTAAAGTTGTTGTGAGAAGGTTAATCAAGATTAGGAATTAAACTCTACTGTTTTTCAAAGATTTTTTTCACAATAGAATGTTACCTATTCCATATGTGGAATCAACATAGACATTTAGCATGAATGGACAGGTTTTAATTCATATGAATTTGTGACTTATAGATTTTCACAAACTTAGCATATCCTTTGTGACTTACAGATTTACACAAACTTAGCATATCATTTTATTAAAGAAAAAAATCAGTTTCATTATTTTTATCTATAAATCTCAACTATTATTATTTATATCTTATGGTTTATGCTTTCTTTTTCCCTCTTGCATGTTTTGATCATCTTCATTTTCCCACTAAGTTTAGAGTCAGCTGGGTGTTTACCCTGTGAATTCTATGTAATCTCTGTAACCAAGTCTGTCATATATAATATTCAGAGGTCTTTTAGATAGAAAATTGATTTGTGGTAAACATGTAGTCTTTCAAATGTTTACATTTTTCTTCTCTTTTCTATAAATTTTCTTTGCCATCAGTTTCTCTTATAGAACATGCCAATCTATATTCTCTATCCATTGCTTCCCACATACAAAGACCACATTCATTATACTGTTTTTTAGAAGCATGAACAAGTTCATCAGGTCCTGGCATACACTATAAATGGAAGCAGAAACACAGATTTCATAGAAATATAAAAACAGACAACATAGGGTAATAAATAAGACTAGATTCCCCTGTAATCTTTACTATATACATTTCACCAGAAACTTATTTCTACTAGTACTTACAAACACAATTTACCACAACATTGAAATCTAAAAACAAAAGCAATTTTTGACCTATAGCTACTTAAGAAAAAATTTATTATTCTGTTTTGAAATATAATTTGAATTTACAGAAAATTTAACAAATTTTACAAAAGTTTAAACTGTACTTAAAACTGTGTTAATTAAAAATGTTGTAGTCACCAAGAACTTTCAAAGTGACCTTTACCAGGGCTGATCCCCGTGTTTACCTTGTCATATGTTTGGTTTCTGAGATGCTCTCTTCACTGAGATCAAGTAGTTCCTTATGCTCTTCCCTTCTCTCTGATAAGAAGAGCACCACTCTGAACTGCTTTACCACCTTTCTGCCTTCTCTTTACTAGCATCCCTCTCTCACCGAATAGTTTTCCCCAGCCTTGTCCAGTCAGAGAAAGAGGAGAGGATAAGAAGAGAAAAAATGAAGAGGTAGAGAGTTTTCAGAGGAAAGTGTGGAAGAGGAAAAGGAAAAAGTATCAGAAATTAGAGAGAGAGAAGTAAAGACTCAGAATCAGAACTCAATTCTTGTCAATATCTGAAAGAAATGAGCTCCTCTTTATTAGTTGGACACAAGATATTTCAGAATTGAAATAAATGGACCTAAAGTATGCAATAAAATGAACTTTAAAATGTCCATTTGCTTTTGTGTTCTAAATGAGAGAGACAAATACCGAAGATAAACATTTAGAAACAGTTTATGATAGCAAAATTGCAGGCTACAATGATTCCGAATTCAAAATTTGATTCCTTTTCTACTTTCTTTTACTGTCTCACTAATTGTAATCACTAAAAATTGACTCCAAAGTTAGACCACATGTTATTGGATGAAGATCGCAAGAAAATTTTCTAAATAAGAAGATTGCTTTATTATGAGTAACCTAATAGCTGGGCTCTAGAGCCAAAACTTACCTAAATAAATGTATCTGCCAGCTAAAACTTACCATTTTATGTTTTACCATTTTATGTCTTAATTTTAAAGTTAAGTGCCTACAACAAAAGGTATTCCTGATAAATAAAAAGGTAGAAAGAGTATTAAGTTTAATTAAACTCTATTCTAATCATTCTATAATGTTCTAATACTTAGAAAAAATAGAGTTCATTGTAAGTCTGATAAGACTGAAAGAAAACTGGTTAGGCAAACTTTTATGGCTCCAAGATACAGTCATTTTCATACAGAGAAGAGCTAGTAAACGTTTTTACAGAACTCTGTATTCTTTTCAAGAAAAATTATCAAAACTCTTCTCATCATTTACAGCCCAAGAATATGGTAATAAGCATTTTGTACTTTAAAAAACCCTAACTTTGACTTGTTCAATAATTGCTAAAATTTAATTTGCTTATCTCAAAAACAGTAACACCTATACTTGAGTTATTAAACATTTGATCAGATTCTTTTTAATCACCAGATACACTACATTTCAGCCAATCTACTTGAAGAAAACGATAGAAATGGTTAAGACCTTTAAATGTTGAAGAGAAATTTCTTTTACATTGTAGGTAAAATGACCAAATTAATGAGTCTGGAAGAAAAAAAACATAAATACCAATCTGTTGTAAATTATTTAATTTGTGTATTGTTATACATTTGTCATTAATCAGAAACAAACAGAAAAATAATGTTTAACCTTCAGCTACCTACAGGTTAAAAATGTTAAAAGTCCTTTTGTTCTGATGATTTAAAAATTATTTGAAATAATCTAGCATTAAGATTTGTGGTTCTGAAACTTGTTATTATAGTTAGAGAGGGTATACTCTTTAAGGAAATAAAAAGCTTTTTTCCATTTGAGCATGGGTTTAGCTCTAAGTCCACAGGATGTGGAGGGATGATTTAAATTTTACATCAAAATTGTGACTGCACTAGACTTTTTTCCCCTTTCTCAAGGGAGGCATTGTTCTTGCCTTTCCATAACCAGGCGTGACAGCGCCAGACTGGAGTCACAAGGCTGGTCTCTGAGTCAGCGTGAAAGTGCTCACCTCCTGAGTTTCCCCAGATGCTCGGCTCCTTGTGAGTCTGAAAGCCGAGCACTGAGTAGCCACACGCTCCATTCCTGGGACAGATAAAGGATTAAAGAGGAAAATCTAGGGATTAACAAAAACTATCTCTGCCTATACACCTTGTAAAACTCTTTTATTAATAATAATAAGTAACAACAAAAAATGAGTACCATTTTTATGAATCAAAAGTTGGGACAAATTGTCTAACAAGTAATTGTATGCTTTGAGTTAAAGAAATAAAGTCTAAAAACTCAGAAGCCTGTTGAAATTTTCTGAGACACATGGTTGCCACATGTATAAATTTCAGGTTATACTTAGTTGGATAGAATAGTGGAAGAATAATGTATGAGATGTATATCCATTCTCAAGATCTCTAAGGAGGTATCTTTAAAAGCTGTCTGTAGAATACCTGTGAAGGACAATCTTTTCTGCTCTCTATCAGAACAACTGCTAGTGAAAAAGGGAGTAATTCAATTCCTATTGTTCTATCCTTGACCTTTTAGAGAAGTCTGAGAGGTGTCTTTGTGCGTGCGTGCGTGTGTGTGTGTGTGTGTGTGTGTGTGTGTGTGTGTAAGAGAGAGAGAGAGAGAGAGAGAGAGAGAGGAGAAGAAGAAAAAAGAGGAGGAAGAGAGAAAAGACATTTACTGTCAAATTGTTATTAATGGGCCTTAATATTCCGTCTTTTTTTACAGAACCTCTCTATTAAGGATTAGACAGGAACATTTTGATTCAACCATAATCATATGCTAACAACTTTCATTTACTATATAACTCAAAAACTATTTGGTTGAAAGTTGTATGTATTTTGAAGGAAAAAATAAAGAAGTATAAACACACTTCTTTCAATTCATTAATTCATAAAAAATAAAAAAAGCCAAAGGAAATGTATTTCTAAATATTACTACTACAGTGAGTAGTACTAATGTCTTAATTATTGTTTTCTAAAATAATGCCAATTTTATTCATGTTTACCTCACGAGGATGTATAAGTGTCTACATATGTTCACATATATATATGTGGACATGTTGGTAATAACCTATAAAGAGTTCAGCATATCTATCGCATTCATCGTAAAAGAAGATAGCATTTCATTCATGAACATCACTGGTCAGGTAAGGTGCATATGTCCAAAAAAAAAATCAGTTTGAAATATTTTCCACAATAATATCATTAAGTACTTATTTTGAGCCTCCGCCCGTCTCCTTATCTGCGTGTGCTTCCTCTTACGGTGTCCACCCCAGCTCTTGCTCTCTCTCCCCTCTCACATTACTGGCTAAGTCTAAATAAATAGCAAATTGTTCCATAATCAAAAGTGACTTATTGTTAGCATGGTAGATGTCTTGAAATAAAATCTGTGGCATGTTTAATTTATTTAGTATCTAATAATGATGACAAAAATAATTAAGTAACCAGTCTAGTTTTAATTTCTTTTGTTTTCAAAGGTCACTGTGAAATCAAGCAAGTTAAGCTTTCAAAAGCAAACCTCTAGAGAATGGTGTGTCTTTTTTTCCCTAGCAGAAATAAGAAAGGAGGCTCACAGCTAAAAGGAGTACTGAACATCAGCGTCAGATTTCTGGAGAATGACTGTCTAAGTAGTCCAATGAAGAAAAATATTATGACCCCTACCCTCTTTGGAATCCAAATAACCCTGACAAGAAAAAGTTTATACACTGCTCAACTCTGGTCAATTTAGGGGACTCATCCTTTCTTTCCACACCCAATATAGACTTGGTTCCAGCCTGTTTCTACAACAGCTGTTGAAAATGAACAAAGTAGAAAATATTTATGTTATATTGAAAAGAACATATATACAGTGCACAAATCTTTCCGAGGACAACAGCTTCTGATGTGAGAGATAGGCACACTAGGCAAAGACAAATTTTCTGAACTTCACGGCAAGATGAAAAATTTGCCATTATAATCTTGAGAAGTCCAAAACGAAGGGTGCAGTGCCAAAGACGATGAGCATCTATCAACCCAAACTCCAAAACAGCAGGATGCAGCTATGGTTGATGTTATAAGAATGCTGAGCCTCTTCGTTTGGTTCCTTTCATGCCAAAGCTTCTTTGCTTGGATGAATATGAATTAAATCCATAAGCTTTCTTATTTTTCTAGCTTGACCTCTAAACTCATTTTACATCTTAACTGTTTATCTTCTTCCCCCATTAATCTTTCTGGTTTTAGCACATTCCCTGTTGTTTTTAGGGGGGGAAAAAAAAACAACTTTAAAAGTATGGTTCATATTGCCACTGTGGACGAGTTAGGAATGATAGCTCTTTTCTATAAATGGGTACAAACTAATCAGTAGGAACTTAAAGGCTACCAGCTTCCTGCCTCTGAAATAAAAATTAAAAGGATATGGCATGTACTGTAGAGAAGAAAATCATTAAACTCTTATAAAGGTATGACAAGTATAAAGACACAAGAAGATTCCAGTATCAGGTTTACACTAGATTTAAAATTGGGCTAACAGTAATTTTACTAACAAATTCTCATGAAAAAAAAATTTTAAGTATGTTTTATACATAAACTTTTTAAAAATCAATAGCTTTTCCTATTTGCTTTCTCTTTTCAATCAGTTCTATGGCTAAGCACACACAATGTAGATGTTCTTTAAAATACTATGTCACTATAACAGAAATGTCTAATTTTCACTGTAATTTTAGTCAGTAAGATAGCTGAGTTCTTTTCTATTTTGTTTATTAAAATGTAGGTGATAAGAAATTTTACTGATTAACACAATTTTCCCGTATCACCATAAAATCTTCAGTACAAAAAACAAAATTTTAAAGGTGTTTGCTTTACAAATCCCTAAAAGAAAAACTAATCAAACAAAGGCAAATCTTTAAAGGTGGAATCTTGCACTTCAATACAGTGTTTACCATTTACCATTTTATAGGTGCTCTGCCATACTTTCTGCTGTTCTGTAGTATTTCCCCCAAAGCTGAACAAAGGCCCAGCTGTATAAACCAGTCCTGTCAAAGAACGCAGTTAAGGGATGGATAAAACAGGGAGGGGTGTCTAACATTTTGACCACTGTCTGAGCTTATGAGGATAAAGGAGCCTTGATGGAGAAAAGTAATCATCCATTGCTGTTTTTTTTTAACCTCATTACCACATGCTAGAACATTTTTTTTCCACTACCCAAACACCCCCATTCCAGTCACCCACAACTGAAAGACCTTTGTGTTCCAAAGGGGACAGAATCCTCCCCAACCTCTTCTTCCCTCCTCTTTTTATGTTTTTTGTTTTGTTTTGTTTTTGTTTTTTTGTTGATGGCACATTTATGGAGGCATGATCATTTAAAGACTTCTTAAAATACTAGTTTCCTCTCCATGAAACCATCCACACACACAGTTCCCCGAAAACATTCTTAATGGCTATATAAACTTACTTGCTTTGGATTCCTCTTTACCAAAATATTATCAACTGCTTTTAATTGCAAGATAGTCATTTCTGCTAAGGACTCTAGAAAATGGCACACACTCCTTTAAAAGACAGTAAAGCATATCCGAGATAAAAGATAACACTGAAGTCAAAGGTATGTATCTTACATTTTAAAGAATGTGTTTCCATAGACTATGAAGGGGATTAGTTACATGCACACTCAAGAGTGTGTAACAACTGTGAGAAATGGTTCTGAAGTCGGAAGGAAATTTAGCCTGAGCTAATTAATCCTTTTAAAACCTGGCTCTCACGTGTCTAAGAACATCAAACCATGGGACAGATTTTCCAGAGATTTAAATATGCATTTCCTATTTTCAGGTTTGTCATTCTTACATACTATGCTGACATTATTTATAAAGGACTAAAGCCAAATCTCACTCAAAAAGAGCTACTGTAACTGCACTGGTTCAAGAGTCAGCGAAACACATTAAATGCCCAAGGAGATCCCTGGGCAAGAGCCACGAGGACCTATATGGCGAGAGCTGTATCATCTGTAAAGTTAGTTCTATTTCAGGATGTCCTTTGAGGTTGGGACAAATATTTGAATGTTATTAAATCCTCTATTTATCCGAAGACTGGTGCAGCTGCAGTGCAAGGCTTTTTCACACTGCCCTATTAATGACCTAAAAGGATTAGCCGTTTTTACATGAGGTAAAACGTGACTCCTTCACCAATCTGTATACTTTTCTATTCAACATGAAACGTATATTTAGAATACAAAACAATACAAAACATAGCCTTTTTTAGAGTTCTGAACTACAGTTGCTTTCAGAGTCTATCTCTTGCCACATCCATGGCTGGTGTAGGTACTAGAGCAATAGCCATGTATATTCCAACTTGCTTCACGGGGTAGTCTACTTCCAGAAATAATTGAATAATCCCCTTCTAATAAATATCTGGTTCTTAAGAAACAAGCTGAACATATCCAAGTGTATCAAAAACAACACCTGCCAATGTCATATTTAAATAATCATTCAGAAGAAAGTGGAATACAGGGAAAAAATTATATGCTCCATTGAAAAAGGGAGCAATGTTTAAAAGCTCACTTCTTTACCATTATGAACTTCTCACCTTGCCTTTCCTTAAAATACTTACTAAACTCTCCAGAAACATTTGCAGGTAACACCCACCAAGGTATTATTTTAAAAAGGAAAACCAAACTACAAAAGATAGCACAACCCTGTGACATCTTACAAAAATTAATATTAATTTAAATGATTATTATATATAAACCAAATTTCCTCAATTTCAGTACATTTTCCAAAGAGAAAATGTATTTTGATAATACTGTAACGTGTCTTCATGTTTACAAACTTTCACCTAAATGAGCAAGTCTTAATCTGCTCAAACTTGTTCTGTCTTTTTTCTTCCATACCTTTGCATTCTTGTTACTTGAAATAACTTATTAATAAAAACCTATAATGATTCAAATCTCTATGGAAGTATATCTTTAAAATAATGTATACTTCTTGTTATATACATATCCTTCCAAAAAGCAGTAAGAACAATAGTATGGTGAGAGGGACCGAAGATATCTTCTAGGACATATTTATTCACTTCGGTTTCAGAGAGGTATGGATGACTCTCATTAATTGTGCACTGATACGTACCCATCACTGTGCTAGATGCTTTACATATACATTTTCTGGCCATCATAACAACTCTCTATTTGACTACAGACTTATAGGTAAGAGTTAAAATCATAACCCTCTTAGAAGGAAACACAGCAGTAGATCTTCATGGCCTTGAGTTAGGCAATGGTTTCTTAGATTTGAGAGCAAAAGCATAAGAAACAAAAGGAAAAAATAGATTAACTGTACTTCCTCAAAATTAGAAACTTTTGTGCTGAACATGAAAATATGAAGAAAGTAAAAAGACAACCCAAAGAACGGGAGAAAATACTTGCAACTCTTTATCTGATAAGGGACTTGTATCTAAAATCTATAAAGAATGCTAACAACTCATGTATATACATAAATGTATGAAGAATTATTTTACCACTCTTGTAATAAAAGGACAAATAATCCATTTTTAAAATGGACAAAAGATCTGAATAGGCATTTCACCTAAGAATATAAACAAATGATCAATAAGCAAATAAGATGCTTAACATTATCAGCCATTAGGCGAACGCAAACCAAAACCACAATACAATACTTCTCATTCACTAAGATGACTAAAATTAAGAAGACAGACAATAACAAGTGTTGGAGAGGATGTGGAGACATTGGAATCATCATAGATTGCTGGTAGGAATATAAAATAGTGTGACTTCCTTGGAAAACTTTGGCAGTTTCTAAAAAGTTAAATATAGAATAACCATACTACCCAGCAATTCGCCTCCTAAGTGTATACCCAAGAGGAATGAAAACACATCCACACAGAAACTTGTACACAAATGTGCACAGCAGTATTATTCGTAATAGCCAGAAAAGTAGAAATACGGCAGATATCCACCAAATAATGAATGGAGAAACAAAATGTGGCATATCCATGCAATGTAACATTATTTTGTAATAAAAAGGAATGAAGTAGTGATAGATGCTACAACATGAATGAACCTTGAAAACATTATGCTAAGTGAAAGAAGCCAGTTTTAAAAAAAGACACATATGGTATGATTACATTTTTATGAAATGTCAAGAATAAGCAAATCTATTTATAAGGAAAGCAAATTAGTGGTTGTCTAGGATAGGGCTGTAGTGGAGACGGAGGAGAATGGGGAGTGACTGCTAATGGGTACAAGATGGCTTTTAGAACGATGAAAATATTCTCAAATTCAACTGTGATAATTGAGTAACTGTGAATATACTAGAAATCACTGAATTGTACACTAAATGGGACAATCTTACGGTATGAGAATTATGTCTCAAAGAATTTTTTAAAACTCTACAAAGTAGACATTATTGCCTCCATTTTACCTGTAGAAACTGGCTCAGAGCTATTACATAAAGTTGATAAAAGTCTTGCATTTACAAAGTGGCTGAATTAGAATTTGGAGCTAGACCTGATCCAACTATTATCACATTTTCATTATGGAACATCTTTTCATGAAGAAACATAAATATATGCTTTAAAACTGATTTTTTTTCTGCAAAGAATTAGAAATATATTTATAACTTCTGTTGCTTTTATTTGAATGCAAGTTTTTATTGAACACTATTCTTAGACGTATACCAAGTAAACATTCTTTTTTCTTCTCCTAACTTTTTTTCATCAGGTTCTTTTTTTAGCACCCTCTTTGCGATGCCATCTTCTTGGAACCATGATAAGCAAATATTTAACAATTGTTCTAAAAGAAAACTCTGTACAGAATCACAACTCATTCCTAATGTACACATAGGGCAGATGATATCCTGTTCTCCCAGGACATGTTCCCAGTGGTAGGTTATCAATTTTTACTTTGGTTCATACTAATTTCTCCATTTAAATGCTTAGAAAAGATAATATGTGTTATCATACTGCCAAAACAATTCAATCTGGAGCAGTCTGATCCAGAATTTCAATCTTCTTAACACAGGTAAAGCTTTGCTAAGGCAACTTAACCTTCAGTTTATCTGAGGAAACTTCTAAAGGAATCACAACCTTTGTAAATAATTTGTGGAACAATCTCCAAAATAATTATCATTAACTGTTAATATGTGTTTCTTCCGTGCTCAAGCTCAAGATTAATTCATTTCCTATGAAATCAACTATTGTTGTTGCTAGCTATATAATAAAGTCTTTTAAAATATTATAGAGGGGAAGCAGAATGGATAAGCTATGTTAAAATTTTTTTTCTTAGTAGTTTGTTCCCACTATTATGAAAGTATTAGATGATCCTCAATTATTAATATTCCATGATATCTTCAATATGCCTTCTTGGTTGGAAGTAATTTAGTGCAATTCAGCATAGGTTTAGTTAAATAGACACTGATTTGCCCAACAAGTAACTTTAAACCAATTTAGAACTCAGAATTTCCTTGAGGTACATCTAGAAGCAGGTATTTCAATATTTATTTTTTTAAAATAATTTAGACTCTATCATGGTGGAGAACAATAAAATGGATGAGAGGAAAGAGGCCCAGACATTGAGGTAATAACAACAATAACTACAAAATATATAATAAAAGCAGTAAAGCACAGGAAATTATTGATTCCCAAGGATCCAGACATTTAAATAGTCAATTACTATTATCATTAATAATTAAAGAATTGTCTTTAAACTCTGTGCTTGTAGTTCACATTTATTCATTTTTATCTTTGTTCAAATTTAGCACAACTTTTTACTACACTAAGTGATCCACTTGAAAATTCTAGATTTAAATACTAAAACCTCACATTCCAGTCTTTATCTCCAATACTGAAACCCATCTAATAGACTTCTTTCATCCAGAAGAAACTTTTTAACCAAAATCAAGGTGAGTTTACTCACTTTGGATTTCCAACTTCATGAGTTATTTTGTGAGTTACTCACTTTGAATTGTAAACTCTTTGAGTCACAAACACTATCACTCATTTTTCAGTCTAATGCAAGATCTAGCATACGGTGTAGTAAGCCAGAGTGGAGGCATGAGGGTAATATTTAAGAGCATGAGCTTTGATTGGGTACAACCTGGGCTGAGTCTTAGTTATGCTATTTCCTAGCTCTGTGACCCTGACAATGTCACTTACCCTTTCTAAGTCTCCATTTTCTCACTATAGGAAGTTTTGGTTACACATTTTGAGGGAAGTAAATGAGTACATATAAAAGCATGGAGCGTGGTACCAAACACATTACATGTACTGAATAAATGTTATTTATTATTATTGTTGTTATTGGAATTGAGTTGACTTGAACTGAATCTAATTTAAACCACTCAGTTGTAAAGCACAGTTAAGGTTAGGGTAAGACACAATCTAATTAGCTATGAGAAACCATCTGTGTTTAATACATTTGGACCTATGCTAAGGAGCCAAAAGTTATTTTAATTATATCTATACAGCCAAATTTTTTATTTTTGAATTTAAAAAAATAAGATTTAGAACTCACTGCGCAAGGCTAAGATTTTTGAATCTTGCAGGAAAAGTGAGTAATCAAGTTCTACTATTGTCACCGCAGCATTTTGCACTTTCAAATAATTTTAGCTTCAAACTAAGTTAAAAGAAATCACTCATGAGTGACACCGAGAGCTAGGCTAGCAGTCTTCCTACTACCAATGTACCAAAACCTCACCTCCTTCCTAGGAATTCAGAATATGGTTTTTGCTGCATGACATTTATTTCCAAACAGCTTATATAAAATAGGTTCCTTCCATGCCTTCCTGAGGGTAAGCTGAATCCTCTTAGGATAAAGAAGAGTAGGACATGTTATTAAAAGATTCAGTCATTGTAAAAGTTTCATTAGAAATTGCTATTCACACCAACACTTTCCCCATTTTGTGTGTAGGACCTAAGATTTCCAGACCAAAAAAAAAAAAAAAGGGTTTCTATTGTAAAGAATAAATGTGGAACAGAAGCATACTGTATCACTGGACTTGCTGCACTAGCACTGTAAGAAAACTCAAGAGTTTAGCTTCGATTGATACCTAGAATTTTGTACGACCATCTGAGGACCATAAGGCTAAACCCAAAAAGGATGATTTTTAACCTGAAAAATCCAGCTATCACAGAAGAGTGAAAGAAAACAAAAAAAACTAGTAAGACTTCCCTTTTCAATTTCTGTAACTATTTAGCTGCTGAAAGAGTTGATTAACACTGTTCT
>NW_006770652.1:456611-491536 GCF_000442215.2 Lipotes vexillifer
CCCTATAAATTATCATCAATAATTTTAGCCATACCCATTCCCAAAATGACTATGTGGTTCACCTAAAAATGTTTTGCTAATGTTTTAAAATACATGAATGTAACCACAAAAACTCCAAGAGAAAATAACTGAGTTAGAATACTCCATCAATCATTTCGCAAAAGAAAACCAAGAGAAAATGTGCAGTTCTAGATAGATTTCTGCTGGCTATCACCAAAAAGCAGACTGAAATAATAGCTACTTCAAAATAGAGTGATGTCAAGATAGTTTAAACACCACCAATTACTTGCCATATGGACTATATCCCCTCAGCTCATGGAATATTTAGAAACTATTCAGAATTAATAAGCACTGCTGTCACAGTACTGTCAAGAAATGTAAACCCTCCTTCATATTTGGGGGTACTGTGGGCAAATATAAGGAACAATAAAGAATTATAACCTAAGGAAAATTAATACATTTAAATTATATCATTTGTTGAACATCAGTGTTAGCAATGTTGTTTTAACTACAAACACTGAGAAAATATGTTTTATGATAAATAATCAATGTAGCCTTCCTGATTCTTGGAATCCCACAGAGCATTATCAAGGAACGCATCATTAGAATTCCCACTTCTGTATTAACATGGGCATCATCCCTGGAGCCATTACTAAAGTTCAGGTTTTAAACATTTTTATCAACTTGTGTGGCAATTCCTGCCAATGGGAATTTCTATCAGGGATTTTTGAATATCTAAAGAAGTATTTACTTCTAAAATTTTACACATGGATTTTTTTGTGCTATTTATGGGCACACACAGCTCACTATATAGATCAAAGAAAATTGTTGAAAGGTAGCCTTCTGCTGTGGCAGAAATATTTTTTGGATTTATTTTGTGTGGTTTTAGAGGACAGAGCCAGAACTGTTCACTCATTCATTTAATATTTACTGAGTGTCTACTGTGTGCTAGGGTGCTGTATCTTGTGGAAGCTAGCATATACACAGATAATTATAATGTTATATAATATAGAAAAGACTTACAAACAGTGATAAGAGACTAAGAGAAGAGTTAAAAGCAGAAGTTAAGAGAAGGTACATTTAGGCTCAGTGGTAAAAAAAAAAACCTTCCAACTGTCAGAGTCAACCACAAATGCTTGTCTCATGAGATACTGAACATTGTAATACTTTATAAGTATCCAAACAGAAGACAGATCATATATCAGCAATGCTATTGAGAGGATTCGCACATATCTCTAAAGGCTGTACTAGTTGACCTTTATAGTTCCTTTGAAAGCTGAGATTTTATTCTTTTTAAAAAGAATGGGCATGACTTGCTAATATTTACATCATGGTATATATTATGGTGAGCAACAGAATTTAATGGGTCTAAGGTGAAAGTATAAAATGTTGGAAAATGGAAATTATAATAGTCTAAATAAGAAGTTTCATAAGAACCAATCAACTGGACATCTACTATGTAATTATGGATAATTCTTCATTATGCAGTAACTGATAATGTGAATACTTTAAAAACTACACAAATTATGTAAACATTGTATTAATATTTAAAATTTTTAATATTTGAAAATATTTTAAAATTATTTTTTAAAGATAATAGTATAACAACTGGTAATAAGTTATGTAAGTTAAATTGTAAGACTGATAGTAGATTTTAAATGATTAATCTTTCCTCATTCTTCTTTCTAGTCATTACCATGCATTTATGTTTGATATAACTATAAACAGATATATGAGCATACTTATGTTTCATGCTTACTAACAATACAACTCTAGTATTTTTCTCGACTTTCTGTTTTTCCATTTCTTAACGAATGTTTAGGGTCTTTTATCTAGAATGTTTGTTTTCACTCAAAGTATTTCAAAGCGTATGGTTCCAAGAGATGTTTAATTTGAGGTAGCATGGACATGCAATTTTAACATCCTCTTTTCCTCCCTCTAAGTGTCATGTACAATCTACTACAAAGAAAGAACTGATACTGTCTTAAATTACCAGTTAAAATACCTGAAGCTAGTAATCACCAACATCTTAGGATCAACCAAAGACACAGAACAAAAACTGTACCTTATAACTCATTTCAGGTAATGGATCTGGTTCTTTTTGGCTGACCATATTCCTAGGTGTCAGCATTTGGTACATACTAAACTTCTGCTCTATTTGATCACAGCTTTCAAATGTTTTATCTCCTTAATGCTCCCTAAATCATCCACTTAACATTTTGCCTAAAATAGTCAACAGTATTTTTTAAATTCCATTAAAACTCAGGATGCACGGCAGGAAGTCACAAAAATCCGGAGACTTGCAGGCCTGGGACAGGTCATGTCAGTGAGTAAAGAGTAGGACTGTGCAAATGACTGCACTATGTCGGGGTGCTGGCCACAGGTAGACGGCAGCCATCTGCAGAGCATATGCCCAGACCAGAGTGGCTGCTGTGACCTTGCTCAGGCTCACAGTTTTCAGGGGAGACTGTTGGCTCAACGTTGTCAAAACATCTAATAATGAGGAAAACCTCCAAATCTGGAATTTTATAAGAAATCTCCAAAATTTTAATGTTACTAAAAATCTAGTAAAATCAAAGAAAAACAACAAACACCTACAGCCAGTCCATCAGTTTGTGACCTTTGGTTTAATGCAAATCTAACAGTGAGCATAATACCTGATATTAGAACTATGCCAGAATGTATCAGTATTTGCTGTCACTTTAGCTATAGTTCTTTCACTTAAATGTGGTAGTAACAAAATGGAGCTAATACTCACACAGCACCTAACATATAACACTAAGTGAAATATCTCTCTGTTACCTACCTACCTATCTACCGACGTACCTGACTATCTAATCTTTACCACCCTACAAGTAGTCACTAATCCTATCCCTATTTATGGCTAAGGAAGCCAAGGGACAGAGGGGAAGTGACTTGTCCAAAGTTGCACAGTTAGTAGGCAGCAGGACAGAATTCAATTCTGAGCCTTTGGTCCCAGAGCCCATGCTTTTAAACACTACACTATTTCTACTGCAGATTTCTATGACATGTATTAAATACACAAACGTTTACCAAAAAAAAACCTACCCCAAAAATGACATATCTTCTGGCAAATATACTTGTACCACTTATGAATGAGTGAGACAGTCTGGAAAATATAATTTAGATTCCAAAATTCTGAAACCCTTGGATAATTTGGATGGTTTATTATAATACTGGACATTAAAACTGTCCCAGAAAAATCCCGTCCACATGATTAGTAGACTCTATTATAAATCTATTGTCTGTTGCCCTGTTGCCAAATATCAGCATTTATTTAATCAGCATTCCTTTTGCCTAAAAGTCTATTCACTTATGGCATATTCTCTTTTCTGAAATAGTTTTTCTTATCTCTGTTGCAAAAAGAAAAAAAAAAAGGTTTAAAAACACGCATTGTAATAAATTTCTAAATAGAAATATTCTAATATAATAAAAATTATTCTACCAAAGCAATAGAAAAGAAGCCTTATTTCCAATAATTTGCCAATTAATTTTAATTTACCTGAAATACAATTCCCTAATTCCCAGATTTTGTTTGTATTTCACTTGAAGGTGACCCTCAGTGTATATTCCAAGTAAAAGACAAACTTTAAGACTGCCTAGTCTGGTCTTTAAGGGACTCAGGTAGCCTAGGCAGGTAATTCTCTATATTAGTAATAAACTAGTTCTAAGACAAAATTCCCAGCATGGATCAGTAACATTTCTGCTTCCAGTATCCCACTTCCCACTTTGATTTAGGTCTTATTGACTACAGGAATCACAGTTTTCACAGAGATTATATATGAATTGGAAGTAGAAGCTTCTTGACATTGTTTCCATGAAATCTTCTCAAGAAGAGCAAAAAGAAAACAAGAATGGCACTGGTTCAATCCTATCCCTTATGAGATAACGCCTGCCAAAAATTGTAAGTGGGAGAAAAGAAGTATATTAGTGGACAAATCTGAAAAAATCTTACCTAGACTTAAATTTCCATAGTAACTTTGAGGGCCTCAAAATAAGCAATTTGTAAAAGATATGTATTGCAGCATGATTCAAATCAAAAGTATCTTGTTCATTAAGATGGGGTCTATAAACAATGCTGATAAAGGCTAGAAACATGTGTTGTGAAAATAACATATTAAAAAGACTGAATAGATAACTAGGTAGGGACTACTACTTAGTCTGGCAATTTTATGAGGACAGAGACCATGTATATTTTCTTCATTTCTGTGTACCTCGGGCTAATACAGTATCTGACACATAAAATATTTTTTGACTGTCCAAATACATAACATAATTCTTCCTTTACATTGTTTAAACAATTATGGGCACACAATCCACCTAATACACCCTTTCAAAGGGAACTAACTTAAAATTGGCTCTGTACTGCCAAGGAAGCCTAATAAAGAAGTACAAAAATAATCAACAGGAGCAGTGCATCAATCAGAGGAGGTCTGATCATGATTAAATAAGAGCATTTAAAAAAACCTCAAATTTCCGTTCATAAGTAGAATTTAAAGCAGCTGTTCACAACTAGCACACCACTAGCACAATGTCTGCCCTAAGAATTAAAAAAGAAAAAAAAAAAAGCAAACCATGGCAGCAGTGAAACTACGGCTCCAAGACCTCAAAGTTGATGTGACCTTTAAAAAAAAAAAAAAAAATTCCAAAGGGACAATTTTACATTTTCATATTGCACTGCAGACAAAAAGAATCTGGTATCCCAATGCTGGGGCCTGTTTTTAAACATGAAGCAGAGGTGTTTCTCTTAGAAGCAAAGGTCTTAGGGGACATGTCTGTCACAGCAGTTATTTTCTGTTTCACTTGTTGGCAAACTTACATTTCAAAACAACAACAAAAACGAGCCTCCCCAGCTCCCTGTAAACCAAGGAGGTAGAAACAAAAAATATTTCAAAGCAAGAAAGCAAACAGACTGTGAGGACTGAAACTCAGACCAAAGGCATCTGCTCTCCAACTCACACTCCCCACAACCACCCAGCCTTCTTACAATCTTACAGATTTTCCTAAGAGATGTTGCCATTTTAGCTTTGTTTTTCCCTAAGTTCTGGCAATACCCATCACTGCAGGCAAGGCAGCAAAGCCACTAGCAGAATCCAAACCGGAAAACAGAAAAGCTGTTCTGTCTTTTCTTCCCCGCCACTCCATTACTAATTTATTTTTTTCAAAGTAAAACTCCTTTATTCTATCCAAAACAGCAATCACTAACTTCCAGCATATAACAATTATTTCATTACGGGCAAAGAATACAGAAATGATTACAGTCTGCAGGGCTAAAAAATGGACTAGTAGACTTCCCCTTGGGCTCCCACATTTTTCAGAGAGGAATAATACTACAAACCAGCTACTGTGTCTCTCCTTAAAAAAGACCAAAGCAATCTTTGTTTTCACTCCTTTCTAGCATACCTCCTCCTGAATCCCACCCAATGTGATGGTTGCCAACAGTTTCCTGTTCAGTTTTGATTAAAAAAAAAAGGAGAAGAAAAAAAGAAATAATAAGGCAAAATGTCTAATGCCATGCTGCCATGGATTATCAATATATCATGTAGAATACAAGAATATTACCAAGATTCTTCAAAAGATACAGGTTTTGAAACTCTACCCACATAGCGTTTATATATTTCCCCTTTAAATTTAGAAGTAATGACCCACAAAATAAACCCAGGGTTTTGTGTCAAAAAAAAAAAAAAATCTTTATTCTGTATGAGTACAAAGAGAACAGGAAATCCAGCTGCATTCATGATCACTTGTGCCTTACAAATATTTTTCTCCCTCTGATTTACTACATTTAGCTTCATATATGTAGTTGAAGTTCAAACCAGTCTTTAGATGATAATATTTCAGAGAAAGTCAGATGCTATAGACAAATGATGGTTTCCACAATATTCATATGTAACTGTGTCAGATATACCCCACAATAAAAATATACAAATTCAACTGCCATTAAATCTACATTGTTTGAATATTCAATCCAATTCAACAAGCATTTCTTGAGTGTTGATATTGTGCTTGCTGTGAGGAAATAAAGATGAATAACTCATAGCTGATGCACTCACAATCCAGTGACATCACAATCTGGTAAGGAGACACAACTGTGAGAAACACTGTAAACCGAAGTAGAAAGAAGAGCCTATGAAAGTCATGGTGGGAATACATGAATTCCTCATTCACTCAAAAGAGGCTTCAGAAAGCAGATAACATCCAAAGGGATACTTAAAGAATGAGGTGATACCACACACACACACTCACAAAAAGCACAGAATTGAAAGAAGTATAGAGCCATATAGAGTGGGCTAGAGACTAGGGTACAGATGGATATCGATAGCTAAATAGCTAGATAAATGGTGGAGTAAATAGCCAGGAGGTCAGATTAAGGTTGGATTATTTAATGAACATCCCCTGAATACCAATAAAGTACCTGAGTACTTGGGTATGAGTACGCTGCAGAGTTATCAGAAGTTATTAAATTAAGAAGTGCTATGCCCAAAAGATATGTTAACATAAAGCCCATCATGCAATCCCTGCCCCAAGCTCAAAAATCAACTTTTCCATTGCCTACACAACAGCCAGTCCTGTTGCTTGGGGCCCTCCACCGGCTGTCCCCAGCTTATGTGTTTTATACCCTGTATTTTAGTCACACAAGATTCTTGTCAAGTCCATAGCTGAGCATGATTATACGATTTGGTTCATGCCAGTGCTCAGTCTTTCAACCCTAGGCCAGGTGCTCCAAGAGCCTGCCTATACAACCTCCAGGACCCAGATCAAAAGTCAGCAGCTTTATAAAACTTTCTTTTGTTTTCATGGTTTGCATTTATTTTTCCCTACTTTGAGCTCCACGGTATTCTGTGAGTATCTATTGTTCTATTGTAGCTGTCATATAATTTAGTTTTGTGATGTTTACATGAACTTTTCTACCATCCAAATGAAGGCTGTTGAGGGCGATTTCTTCCTCCAAATGCTGACTGAAAAGGTTTTGGATTTAGTTTATAGTTCAATGAATATTTATTGAATTGTACCCAGACAAAATATTTAGGTACGTTTGTAACTTTTTAAGTGATCTTAAAAATTTATAAAGGTAGCAGAAATATCAAACATCTGATATTAATTTAACATCAGAGATGAAACCACATAAAGCATGTCATTATCACTTCTTTCTTCTTAGACATACTATGAATTCACTACTCCTTAGCCTGTGTAACTCTTGTGCTAAGCCTTTCTGAATTTTTTTACCCAGAATCAGATTTTAACATAAAAAAAATTACAAAAGGCAACATGTAGAATAAAACATTTGAATCTAAATTTACAAATCTTATATAATTTGACAAATTAAGGTGAAATTTTATTGAAAACACCAAAAATACTGAGGTAATGTTTTCTTCTCTACCAGACGTTCCTCCAATTACAAGTAAAAACGATACATGTTTAAATCGGGTGCAATGGAGAAATATTACAACATTTGTAAGGTCTACAATCAACAGGCTATTAATATCCTAACACTTGATACAATCTTAAAGGGTAAATGAATATTTGTTAAATGTTAAATAAGGGCAAACTTTTTGAAAAAAAAAGTATCAAGGAATTCACAAAAGGAAAATATCAGGGAGATTTTTTTAAAGATATTTAAATGATTACTATACTTCAACATGGTCAGCATTTTCAACCTAGCAAAAGCTTGGCTAAACTCATATAGTTAAATTCATATAGTTTTAATTTTAAATTTTTTAAATTCTTGGGACTTCCCTGGTGGTCCAGTGGCTAAGACTCCACGCTCCCAGTGCATGGGGCCCGGGTTTGCTCTCTGGTCAGGGAATTAGATCCCGCGTGCCGCAACTAAGGCCCCGTGCAGCCAGATAAATTTTAAAAAATAAAAATTAAAAAAAATAATAAATAAAAATTTAAAATTCTTGTCTCATGAAATAAATTAATAGAAAACTCAAGCCATGGTCTATTTTCCATTTATCATGCCAATAAATTATCACAAATATGTTACCATGGATTTGAATTTTTGCTATTATCATAGCTATATACTGTTTTCATAATATAGCCACAAACCATAATTATAACTTCACTCGTCAGCACAATACTTTGGCTCTCTATTACAGGTAAAATTCAATGGAATCTCTCTCACACACCAAGAATGCATACAATGCTTTGACAATTCTATGTGTAATATGTGAATTAATTTACTGAGTAGATTTAATATTAGTGGAAAGAAAGTGCTACATTAGAGTGATTTTTAGCATCTCCTTAATATTGAAATTATAGTAGAGTGGTTCATAGTTGGTCCCTGACATAATCTTCTCTAATACTCCTCTCTTGTATAACAAGAAAAACTTCACATGCAATCTCATAATTGGTAATTTACTGATAGGTGCCATAAATATTTTCCTTTGAAAACTCTACTCAAGGTCCAGTTAAATAAGAAGATGAATAGTAAATGTAAATGGTGACTAGTAATTTGTACCTAGGAAAGTAATTACAGTGCTGTTTTTAAATTTTGAGAGGTTTACAACCACATTACATTGTTTCAAGGTGAATATTCAATGCCATAAACCATCTTACCAAAATAAATGTTTTAAAGCCAATAACATTTTTTAAGAAGTGATATAAAAACTATTTGCTTATCCCAATTTTCTTATAAATAAAGGCATTTTGGAAACAACCTGGCAAATGTTATACTTGTGTATGCTGCTCTGACAATATTATGTATAGTATTTTATTTCATTTAATCCTCATAACAACTTGTGGTTAAAGATGATAATTAAAATGTCTCACTAGGGGGCTTCCCTGGTGGCGCAGTGGTTGAGAGTCCACCTGCCGATGCAGGGGACACGGGTTCGTGCCCTGGTCCGGGAAGATCCCACATGCCGTGGAGCGGCTGGGCCCATGCTGAGCCTGCACGTCCGGAGCCTGTGCTCCGCAACGGGAGAGACCACAACAGTGAGAGGCCCGCGTACCACAAAAAAAAAAAAAAAAAAAAAGTCTCACTAGGGAGTATAGCATGGCACCAACCAAGTAGCATGGATACTGGTTATCAATAACCAATATAGCCATACTGGTATATAGCTGCTGCATATCAGCCCTGCAAGGTACTGGATGAGGATACAGACTCAGTAAGGATAAGTAACTTGCCAAAGTATTCCATATCCATAATCAATGTGATATTTCCACAACACTAGGATGACTTGATATCTTAATTAATAGCTAATTCATATTTATTTACTATGCTACTTTTATTTTACTGGATTTGGATGAATTGGGAGTTGTATTCCTCACGCTCACATTTACAGATTCTTTTTACAAAGGCATTTTCAGTATTGCATTCAGTGGTTTATCTTCCAAGAAGTAAAGAGGTGTTGTAAGGAGAAAGTTTCTCTCATCAAATAACTTAGAAGAAGAAAGGTACAATAAACAAGTTCTCTTTCTTTTTCTTTACTGTAGGAACTGTAATATACACAATGGAAAGAGAGAATAAAAATAATATATGGTTTTCAGGCAAGGAATCATCTACACGGGAAAGGTAAATATTACAAAGATATAAAATATTCTCAATTCATAGGTTTAATCTACTTTTGATCAATATCCCAGTGTGGTCAACTGAGTTTATGGATTATGTTCAGTATTTTCAAAATTCTAGGGCTTCCCTGGTGTCGCAGTGGTTAAGAATCTGCCTGCCAATGCAGGGGACACGGGTTCGAGCCCTGGTCCAGGAAGATCCCACATGCCACAGAGCAACTAAGCCTGTGTGCCACAACTACTGAGCCTGTGCTCTACAGCCCGCGAGCCACAACTACTAAGCCCGCGTGCCACAACTACTGAAGCCTGTGCGCCTAGAGCCCATGCTCTGCAACAAGAGAAGCCACCACAATGAGAAGCCCACGCACCACAACGAAGAATAGCCCCCGCTCGCCACAAGTAGAGAAAGCCACGCACAGCAACGAAGAACCAAAAAGCAGCCAAAAATAAATAAATAATTTATTTTTTAAAAAAGTTCTATGCTTTAAATATATATATATATATATATATATATATATATACTTACTTATTTATTTATTTATTGAGGCTGCACGGGGTCTCAGTTGTGGCACACGGGATCTTTGTTGTGGCACGCGGGATCCTTTAGTTGTGGCATGTGAACTCGTAGTTGCAGCAGGCATGCGGGATCCAGCCCCCTGACCAGGGATCGAACCCAGGCCCCCCTCATTGGGAGCATGGAGTCTTAGCCACTGGACCACCAGGGAAGTCCCTATGCTTTTTTTCTATAGCACTTTGTTTCTTTGTTTCAAAGCATTACCACATCCATTTTTGTACTATCAAAAGAAGCGTTATTTTGATGATAGGCTTGAGTGATTTAAAAAAATATATAGTGTCAAAGAGGATGGGTAAGGCTGCCCATGAGATCTGCTTACAATTCTCAAAAATTTAGATTGGAAGATTCAACAAGTTCAGAAAAGAGGGAGATGTCAAGAAGCCTATTTCAAAGAGGACTTAGTGAATTAGTCAATAGGATAAAGACCTTCTTGTTGCATGCCATGAAGGACCCCATGATTCTTCTCTATTATCTACAGTACAAAAAAGTGAAGGAGAAACAAAGGATCTAGCTTATACAAATAACAATTAGAATAATCCCAATTAATTTGAGAACCTGATTTTTGAAACTGGACATTCCTTGCTTTGTTTTTTTCCAAAAGGATAGTAGTCTGGATTACATGTATCAACTTTATCAAAAAGTCTTATAAATTAGCAAAGTCCTTTTTCATTGTCCCTAACCATTATAGCAAGAATTCAAATTCACCTAAATTATGCTGCATAACCTCTTTGGGGAGGTTCTTGGTTCCTTGATAACTTCTACGTGTGAGAGAAAGTAGGGTTATCCTTTTCACTGAAAGTATATCACTTCAGTGAAGAATTCATGGTATTTTACTAAAGGCACTCCCTCTCATTTTTCATTGCTTTCTCTATTTGTCTCCAAGTCACCACCTCTCTCTCTTCTCCTGCTAACTCTTGATCTCGATTTCTTGCCTTATATGCATGTATACATACATACACACATGTATACCAGTAGGGCTAAAAGACTTAAGATCTGAGACAGTATGCTTTCCATAATTAGTGGAAAATACTTCACCTTATTAAAATGATGATAATCACTACAAAGAGTAATTTTAATTTTCCCATTTTACCTCACAGGCTATATAATACCTACAAATCACTCTCTATTACTGTTTAATGACAAGTTATATCATCCATATTTTGTTGCAAAGAAAAAAAAATATGACGTAAAAATCCATCTTTGACAAATCAGCAAAATAGTGCTTCTGTTTGATTTCACTTGAAAGAAGCTCACCTTGAAATTCATTTGTCTCCAAAAGGGTGTTACATTTTCCAGAACCCCAAAGATTTAGTGTCCATTAGATGGCTGTGGAATGCACTCCAAAGTAACCAGAGCATCAGGGAACAGCTGGAGAGGATGGAACCAGGGCATCTAACAGTCATGGAGCTGAGCTCCCCAGTAAAAATCCATTGGGCAAATGAGGAAGGACACTGGGCTGTAGCATGACTCCCAGGGGAAAAGAAAAACCTGAAGAGAAGCCAGATCAGCCCAAGAAAATACTGAGTAAAAGCCAAGAAGTCTGAGTAGGACCAGGCACCAGGAGAAACACACGACCGACCTGCAGTGAGTCCTAGCAGCCAAGGAAATTGAGCTCTCAGAGATTCAATATCTATTAGCAGAAGAATCTTTTGAAGCAGATATGTGGATTTTCTTTTCTCTCCTTAATGGAGCTCAGTACTTGTGTGTGGCCAAGGAACTTTATGGGAATCGAAAAGCCACATTTAACTGAAATGGAACTTTTTAATATTAAAGCTCTCCAACTGACATGGGGAAGATGCATAAAAATATTCCCCTTTAATATACTTATTAGACACCTGAATTTATAAACCTTTAAAAACTATTTTTATGCATTTTTATTAATCTCTAAGTCAACATAGGTAAAGTATAGAAAAATATAAATTTATTTATTATAAAGCAAAATAAACACTGTTCTTTTGATTTTTTTAATATTCATTCCATATGCAAAATAGTCATTTATATATAAGGAAATTAATGTTGGCTGCTCATGGATACAGTAAGACAGCCTTTTCATTTGCCTGAATTTCAATGAAAAATAATGTAGCTGTCCTTCTGACAGTGATCTTTAAGCGTCCTAGTTCTTATACCTAATAAAAGTAGCAAGCAAGAGCTAATAAGTAAAAATTTCTACACTTAAAAATCAGAAACCCCAAAGAAAACTGTCTATCATATAAATGTCTTAATTTCTAACACCCACTATTATGTTAAATGGCCTATTCATAATCATTAGTTGTGTTACTAATTTATGTAAATAAATGTAATTATTAAAATAATATACAATAGAAATTATAATAAATTGATTGGGTTTTCTGATAATATTTTTAAAAATCTGTCTTCTAAAAAATAAAATAAATATCGAAAAGCTTAACATTAAAAATGTATTTCAGAGAGATGTAGTGTAGAAATTCAAAGTGAAACAATCAACAGAGAATTTGATATCACCTTATAGAGTGCAGCTCTTAGATAAAGTGGCTCATTTTCCTCAAAATATGGATTACTTTCACCTTAAAATTTGTAAAATCAACAAACTAATACAAAATCTTACAAAAATCATACAAAATTGTTACAAGCAAAGTTATATATTAGACCATGATATAAATGAAAAAGGAAAAGAATCAAAAGCAAAAGTATCAGTTGAGAAGCTGTTAAAAAGGTAATAAATGTTGCTCCTTTATCTCCTACCCTTAATGTTCTTTCCTTAATTTAAAACAAAAGTTTAAATTCCTTATTGTGAGCTGAATAATACTGAGAAGCCTATTAAATAATTAAGGTGTCTTCAAAGTATGAGTCAGAGTTCACAAGCCATGGGTGTGGCCTTTATCTGAGCATTTGACAATGAATATCCAATACAGAAGAAGTGAAATTAAAGAACGGTGTGAAAGAAAAAAAAAACCCAACCTTTCCAAGAACACAAAATCCAAGTGGTCATAGTACGGTCACAACAGAGAATATAATTAAATAGCACATGTCATGATAAGTATACTTGTATAACAATTTTTAATTTTTATGAACATACATGTTTTCACCTGAGAATATCTAATACCTTTGAAAACAATTTTTAGAAATACTATTTTTTGAACCCTAATATAACATGACAACTTGTATTGAAGAAACTGAAAATGTCGTATTTGGAAATTCTACAGTTAAAAAAAAGCATTGAAGTTTATCAGATTCCATCAATTAGCAGGATAATAACAACTTAACAGTTTCATCAAATTAAATTATTCTTTAGCATTTCCATTTAATAAAAAGTGACAATCAACAGTTTGTTCGAAACCAAAACTTCCCTACAGTTTCTCCACTCATCCTCATTCCAACCACACAACGTCTCTTTTCAATTCAAACCATCCATTCTGGAACTCCCTTTCTCACCCCTCACAAACCTTAGTGGAATGAAGGGCATTAAAAGTAAGTAAACAACCAATAAATGTAACTATGTTACTGAGCCATGTGGGGAGGAGGGCAACGTGCAACTAACCTGCAGAGAAAATGGCTAAGTTGTTCACATTGGTAAAGCCGACTTTGTTTCATAAAGTTTCCAAGAACACTGGTAGAATGCTTCATTTTTAATTCATTCAAACCCTTTTAAAATTTACCTGACTGCAGAAATTTGACTAGGTTATTCTTTGCTCTCACAAAATGCCATTTTTATTAACACACCACAGACAAATATAAATATGTTCAGCTTGATAATCTGACTTATGTTTTGAAGATCGGACTACTATAAACCTACAAAAGACAGGTCTGTAACCATTTATATAAGGGAAGGAGAATGAAAGCTGAAGGAAATCAGCAACACACAAGTGACACAGTCACTCACAAGGAATAACTTAAGGCACTTTAGGTCCTTCAGTTGATTATACCGGTGTTATCAGGACCCTGTATAATACAAACTAAATCCTCTGATAATTAATATAAGCCAACATTTATTGGGTACTTACAATGTCAAAAGGACAGTTCTGAGTTGTCCATGAATCATCTCTTTTAATCTTCACCCGTATGAAGTAGGTACCATTTCTATCTCCACTTTACAAATGAAGAAACGGAGGCAGGCACAGACAGGCTAAACAACTCACCCAAGAGAATCTATTTTAAACCAAACTTGTAAACTAGGCTATCTTACTCTAGAGCCACTCTAATGACCTATATGACTGCATAGGTCTGGAAAATTCTACCATTCTGCAACTTTAAGTCTCACCCTTCCTCAAAAAGGCTCTAACACACAGAACAGGATTAGTCTTCATAACACCTCATACTTACTTCTCCACTCACAATATTTGCCTCTATTTATTGCAACTGCCTGCTTAATGTGTCTCCCTATCAGACTATAAGCTTGATGAGGACAAAAGCCATATGTGTCTAGCTCATTATTAAATCTCCAGAAGCTAGAACTGTCTAGTATATACAAAGGATTCAGTAAATATTTCATGAAGGAATGCACATTTTACTGTTATGTATTCAGTGCTTACTATCCTAGGTCCAATCTAAGCACTTTATATTCAATTACTTAATAGCCAAAAAAAATTTTTTTTACATAAGAAGAAAATGAAATCTGGAGAGGTTAAGTAACCAGCCACATATCACATAGTGGAATAAACAGCCAGGATCTGAACACAGGCATCTGACTCTAGAGCCTGTGCCTGTTACTCTACTTCCAAATATGGGCAATTTTCAAATTTTTAAAACCTCTGTTTGAATAACTGCTTTATGTCAGAAAGAAGTTGGAGAATTGGAAAATACTGCTAACAAAAAGATCTCTATCCCATAATCTTAACATATTTATTAAGTAGTAGAGTTAAAACAGAAAAGAAAAGCCCATACTTGCCTCTAAATTTTTTCCAAAATTTAAAAAATATTTTAGAAACTTTAAAAAGAGTATTTCTGATTTTCAAGATGTGGGAATGGTGAATGAAGAATGAGGAAAAGAGCTGAATTTGTTTTTACTGAGGTAGTTGACTTCTAGCATTTTTTTCATAAAGAGAGAACACTGTAGTTATAAGTATGAATTCCAATCTAACGAAACATACTTTTATAGTGCTGTTACACAGACTTTGTAATCAATATTTTTAGATTATTACCTGAAAAAAGTTTAGTATTTGTGGCCATCTTCAGAGTAGATTTTGTAGATAAACTGTGATGGTTTCTTGGATTAAAGAAGTCCTATTTTCTCAACTAGTATCAACAAGTACCAAGCTCTCTAAAAGACAAATCACCATGGTTTGGACAGCTTTCTGACGACAGATTATATCTCTTAAAATCTAAGCCAAGGAAAAAAACATGTCCCCATGAATTTGTTACACAAAATCTGAACTTGGAGGTAGCCACTTCTGACAGATCTAATTATAATCTTAACTGATTTAAAAAAAAAAAGGACAATGGTATAATACCTGTCTTTAAAATCTGTATCTAATCTGAATCTAATCAGGGACACAAGCAGACAAATTCAGATTGCGAGATAACTATATGAGATTAAAATAATGTCAAGACAAAAAAATGGCAGGATATTATTTACAATTAAAGGACACCTAGATGCTTTGTGACCACCTAGAGGGGTGGCATAGGGAGGGTGGGAGGGAGCGAGACGCAAGAGGGAAGAGATATGGGGATATATGTATATGTATAGCTGATTCACTTTGTTATAAAGCAGAAACTAACACGCCATTGTAATGCAATTATACTCCAATAAAGATGTTAAAAATAAATAAATAAAAATTTTTAAAAAGGGGCTTCCCTGGTGGCGCAGTGGTTGGGAGTCCGCCTGCCGATGTAGGGGACACGGGTTCGTGCCCCGGTCCGGGACGATCCCACGTGCCGCGTAGGGGCTGGGCCCGTGAGCCATGGCCGCTGAGCCTGCGCGTCCGGAGCCTGTGCTCCGCAGCGGGAGAGGCCACAACAGTGAGAGGCCCGCGTACCGCAAAAAAAAATAATAATAATAAATTAAAAAATAAAAATAAAATAAATAAAGGACACTTAGAGAGATATGACAAGTAAATGCAGTAACTGATGCTTGACTTGATCCTGGATTTAAAGAGGAAAAAAAAAAAGGGCTTAAAACAGCATTATTGGGACAATTAGAACATGTGGATGGACTATATCAAATAATATTACTATATTAATGTTACTCTCTTGGATGTGCTGATGTTATTGCGGTTATGTAGGAAAATGTCCTAGTTCTTAACACTATTAGCCTGCAACTTACTTTCAAAAAACATAAAAAAGGAAGAAATAAAAGCAAAGGGGCCAGAAGTTAATAATTAGGTGAAAAGTATATGAATGTTCATTGTGCTACACATTCAACGTTTTTGTAGATTTGGTATTTTTTTTAAATAAAGGGAAACATTCAGAAGAATTCTATATCTCTGAATAATTTTAGCATTTTTTAGATGATCAGGATATTTTCAGTTGTAACAAAGTCAAGTCAAAAATCTTCCAGGCTTATGAGTTAGATTTGCCATCATGATCTATAAGTGCCTAAATGTCATAAAGAGCAGTTCTAAAACAGGTATGCCTAAACCAAAACCATCAGTTTGGGCAATGCTTTAGTTTTCAAATGGAAAACAAGCAGTGCTTTTAAATGATACTCTTGTATCGATAAAGTGATAAATTGTAGGTATCTTTTTTATCCTACACTCTTTTCCCCGCCACTCCCTCCAATTCCTTTATTCACATTGATGTGTACTTTCATGTTGCCAAATTATTCACATGGTAAGTATTCACCAAATATTTTTAAATGAATAAATCAAGATGGGAATGCTCCTGTGTCTACATCACTCTAACTATAGATGTACTACTAAATCATCTGAAAGCATATAGAATTATCTGTTAATTTCCCATTCAGTTAATTTGGGATGATTTTTTTTTTTTTTTCTGCACGCGGGCCTCTCACTGTTGTGGCCTCTCCCGTTGCGGAGCACAGGCTCCGGACGCGCAGGCTCAGCGGCCATGGCTCATGGGCGCAGCCGCTCCACGGCATGTGGGATTTTCCCGGACCGGGTCACGAAGCCGTGTCCCCTGCATCGGCAGGCGGACTCTCAACCACTGCACCACCAGGGAAGCCCTGGGATGATTTTTAAAGTGTAATCAACCCAGAGGGCCCGATGAGGTGCTGGATTGTTCAAAATATGCAAACAAAACAGTCATCAGAGTGGACAATAAAGAACAGCCAGCCTTAACATGCTTCAAATGAAGATAAGCCCTAATGTACTCTACCAGACTCAAGGCGATGCTCTTCAGGTCCTCGAGCAGATCCAAAAGTGTTTCCTGAGGGAACTTCTGCTTTGTCTCTAAGTAGTCCTAAATCTAGAGTCAATTTAAGGACAGAGGTGGGAGTGCCCTCAATCTAGGCAAGAATACAACTCAGTCAAGAAGTGATTGTTCCTCATCTCTTAGCAACAGCCTGAATGTAACAACTGTTATTTAAAGGAGATAGTTTAAGGGACATGTTAGCCTTTTCTTAGATCTCTGCCAGTATCCTTTCACCAGGAAATCTACATACCTGGCAAACATTAGTTTAGCTACTTATAGAAATGCCTTCCTTCACTAAGTTAGTTATCATTGAACATTCTTTCTCTTATCTAGTCTCTACTAAAAATGGCAATGTGAAGAATGCCTTATGAATGTTCTGCAGCACTTCTACTGAAGACAATTTAAGGATTCATAAAGTAAATCACTCCCTTAGACATCAGGACCCCATAAAACAATTGCGATTACTGATAAAATGGTAAGTTGTTTTGTTTTGTTTTGTTTTTTTTAATCAGAACATGATAACCATGAACCTCACTGTAACTGTCAGGTAACAGAGTTATTCTTCGCCAAGGTTTTAGAAATAATTCTCTTCCCTTATTTTATCTGTCTATACATCTATACACACACTTCCATAACCATATATATGGTGTGTATAGTATATGCATAATATATAACTGCATAAAATATGTATATATTATAATACATTCTGTATAAAATATATTTAATATATTTGTATAATATGTAAAATATAAGTGATTCTGTGACATGAATATTTTATTTTTTATATTTTAATCCTTTTAGGATGTACTTGAAGTTCTAATAAATCGTGTACAAACCACTGGCTTCAACCTTATTTACTAAGTACTTAATATTTATGTATTAGTCTGCAGTCCAATGTCATTTGCCATATTATGTGAAGTATTTTTGGAATTCCTTCTACATGATTCAAATTTGTTTGAAGGAATAATGTCCACTTCTTGAGCATACTAAATTACATACGTTTTCTTATTTAAGCAGCTAAATGACCTAAATGGAGGGAAGTATTATAATCCCCATTTCACAGATACAGAAATCAAGGCATGGGGAGTTTATGTAATTTGCAAAACTCACATAGCTAATAAGTGGTGAAGTTGTAGAATAAATTTTAGCAGTCTAATTCCAAGACCCACCAGTAACTACAGCTAGTAAGGTAACAAGAAATCAAAGAAAGAACCAGAAACTACAGCCATATCTACATATGGAAAAAACACTTAAAAGATCCAAGACTTAAAACAGAGATCCATGGAACAACTCAAATCTATATTAACATATATAAGTTTAACAGTAAAACTGAAAAATCTCTGTAGTAAAACCACAAGGTTCATCTCTATTCCCAAATGCCTTGTTGTTCCCAGGGATCTGCAGGTTTTTTTACCTGTCACATACCTGATTGAGTTTTCTACTCAAAATCACCAACACTCCTGCCTGCTACCCAACAAAATCGGTATGTCATGGCTATAAGTTAGATCAAAGGATTAATATCATATTAATTATATCATTATTTCCCAATTCATCACAAACTTTTCCATATAAAATCACCATATAAAATGTGAACACTGACATACTTAAAAATTACGGTAAAGAAGCTTCCTGTCCAATTAAGACAGCAAAAACTAATCAGATAAACTTTCTGAGTGAAGGCACTGACTGTCCATAAAGAAATTATTTCAATATATAGCGTGCTGTAAAGGACCTGAGAAAGAGATATTTGAGAAATTTTATATAGTTACACTTCTCACAGTAAGGAATTCCATCTATAACGTGCACTGAAAATTAGTATCTATCAAAAACAGTTCCAGGTTGCCTTTACCAAGAAACCCTTTATTTAATTGCCCAGATGTCTGGATATCCACCACCTAGCATATCACTTTGTGCCATGAATGAATGAATTCATTCAGAGAGGAGAAATTAGGAGTTTATATCACAATCATTGTATGTTATTTATTTATAGTGTCTATAATTCTATAAGAGTTATTCAGCAACTAAAATGATTCCTGGCATAGTAGGTATATGAAATACATTTGTTGAATGAATGAAGACATTTCTGACACTAAAATAAATAATAATTATAAAGTTATGAAAGCACTTAATTATCGAGATCACTAGTCCAATTTGATGGTTAAGAGTGAGGTCTTTGGAGCTGGACTGTTTGGGTTGGTACCCCAGTTCTGCCACATTATCTGTGAGAAATTAGGCAACTCTTTCTGTTTCATCCTCTTCATTCATAAAATGGAGATAAGATTTCTGTGAGGCTAAGATTTCTGTGAGGCTGTCGGGCGCATAATAGATACACACTGAACGTAACTGCTACCTTTATACCTATAGAGAAAGAGCTTGGATCACATGTTGTGGGTCAGGTTTAGAAACTGGGAGTAGTATCAGCTGGGATGCAAAAGGAGAAGGTTTTCTTACTCAACCACAAACTTCTTGAAACCCAGTGAAGAAACTACAGATACGCTGCACTTCATAAAAGTAAATACAATTGTACCTTTCAAACATATAATCTCTAAAATAATGTAAACAATCCCTAAGCAAACATCTTCTTGCCCACTGTCACTCCACAGAAGTTGGGAGAAACTGACAATATTCATTAGGTAAATGATACAAGCATCTGTGCAAGTCAGTGTCACTATGAGGGCTTTTCTAAAAGTGATAAAATTTCACCTTCTTGTAGAAGAAAGCTAAGAAGGAAGACAGTTAATAAAAACTTAAGTCTTTGTGACACACTGCCACCCTACTGAGCTGTGAACTACTCGAATCTAGACACAGATAGAAGTTTTAATTTCCCTCCCTTCACATAAAAGGATAAAAGAGCTCCATCCAATAGAAATATAATGTGAGCCACAAATATGAGCCACATATGTAATTTGAAATTTTCAAGTTGCCACACTAAAAAAGTAAAAAGAAACAGGTGAAAATAACTTTAATCATGTTTTATTGAAGCCAATATATCCAAATATTATCATTTCAACACATAATCAGTATTTAAGAAATCTCAGTAAGGTATTTTATATCCTTTCTTTCAAACTAAGCCTTCAAAAATCCAGTGTGTATCTTGTACTTACAGCAAATCTCAATTCAGATCAGCCTCATATCAAGTGCTCAATAGTGGCACGTGGCTAGTGGCTACCATATGGGAAAGCACAGATATATGGGGATTCTGAGAACATTTCTTTGTACTTTTCACTAAATCATGTACTTCTTCCTCAAAAGCTAAAAAGGTCTCAATAGATCTACGGTAGTTCATACAGTGTGGACAAATCAATAAGCTAACACGTTCTAATAGCTCAATTTTCCTAATATTTAAAATACAAAATATACTTCAGATAAGGAAAATACATCAAATTACTTAGTCCAAAATTCATTTTTTGCTTACAGTGTCCTAAGTACCAGACTGTAATAGCTCTTGCCACCTACTCTATAAATTTACAAACTTCTAGTGTATAATATTTGCCAATACTCTTTTATTGAGAATTTCTCCCATAACTTTAAAGTAAATGAAATGGGTCAAATAATCAGATTTTGCTTATAGTTTACTGTCTATAGCATGATGTTCCCTTACTGAACTAGTGATGAAACAGTACAGGTCTGATTTAAATTCAGAACAAATGGGAAAGCATTAAAATCAGAAGTGCTTCTGGACCATTAACTTCCATGCTGATTTGACATGCACCACAGTACTCAGGCAACAGACTCAGGAATATAACCTATTCCTAAAGCAAACAGTATTTTATCTCATAACCATCTGGGGCGCTCCTCGGAAGGGCCACTTGCATAGTGCTGTCTGGTATATTTTAATATCCTAAGACCTACTTTAGCAAAACCCATTTTGCTAGGAAAAGACGACTGACATAGAAGAGATTATGGAGAGAACAAAATTTTGGCTGAGGCCCTTGCTTTCATTATTTAGCTGAGGAAAATCATTGGTTATATACGCTTTCAAAATCCTATGGTTTTTCTAAGGTACCAATAAAAGTGATACCATTCATAACATGGACAGTGGTCTCTTTCATATATCGCCTATAGTCGCAAACTTAAGTGCCAAGCAGATGGTTGAAATCTGTTTCGTATAAAATGTGCGCTTTTTTCCCCCAACTGTGTTCTTTGTATTCATATTCAGCCTAGGTTTGAGCCATCAAAACACTGGCACTATGTCGATCATTAGCAGCATTTTAGACAACTGGCAAATAAGGTATTCACTGTTCTCCACAAAATGTTCAGCTAATATTTCCCAGATGTATAATTAAGGCAAAAGATCATCTTCTTAAATTGGTATCAGCACTTTGGATGGCTTCTGGCTTCCAACAGATACTATCAGTGGAAAACAATTTTATATCAAAAATAAGAGTTCTGCTTCTGGGGTGTTTTTGTTTGCTTGTTATACAGCTGCCCATAAAAAGAAATCTATAAATTTCCCCAAGCTTCACCTCCTGTCTAAAGGAATAGGTAGCTAATACAAAATGAGTCATGTTACTTTTACTATGCAAATCTATGATTTGCATAGATAAGTTTCTTCAAGTTATTTAATATTTTCTAATTTTCAAAATATTTTTACAAATATTACTTTAAAAATCAACAGTGTGTGACTTTTTAACAGAAAGTCACCTTTTTGTTGCCCAATAATTTGTTCTATACAATGATTCATTTTTATGATTATACACAAATAAATGAATTTTAATTTGCATAGGTTAGAGCATAGGAATATGTTAAAGCAGCAAATTTGTTACTTAAATACTTGATATATGGATTCATGCAAAAACAACTTTTGGTGTATCAGATTTCCTACATATAAAATGGGAAGAGATGTGCTTTTAGGATACTTCATAATTAGCAGTAAGCAGTCACAGGAAACTATAGCTATATTGCTGCTATTTAGGTACAAGCTACCTGGGATCAGTAATCATAAGTGCACTTAAAACAATTATAGTTGTATTAACTACAAATTTTTAAAGAGTAAGTCAATAAGCTTCTTACAGGTTTTTTTATATGCCAAAATAATTTTCAAATATCAAACAAAAATATACAATTTTCACTGAAGTTCTGACCATTTTATATTTGTCAAAAATTAAACCTAGTTTTCAAAGTTTGAATTCAGTGGCTTGCATTCAGAGATATCCAAATATTTTTATAAATTTTACTAAGTTTAAGATGCCTCATTAGCATCAGAGGATAATTTGATACTCATTATATAGCCCATTTTATAGACGCATGACTGAAACCCCCCCAAATTTAAATGACTTGTACATCACAAAGTTTTAATTCTTGATTTAGAAACTGTAGGAACATATGCCAACTTTGTATATCACTAAATTCTGGATTATAAAATATATTAGCAGTAAGTTGCCCAACTGGGATGACTTCCAGATTTTCTTTCTTGTCTAACAGTAGGAAATTTGCACATTTTCCTCCCTCTAAATGTAGTTCTGGTTCAATAAGGCTCTCTTGTACTTTTTTTTTTTTTTGAACAATCTTTATACCTGTACGAGAATAACACCCGTTCCTTATTCCTAAATTGAAAAGAGGGAGGGAGGTTCAAGAGGGAGGGGATATACGTATACATAGAGCTAATTCACTTCGTTGTACAGCAGAAAGTAACACAACATTGTAAAGCAATTTTACCCCAATAAAAAAAAATTAATAAATAATTTTTTTTAATTTAAAAAATAGTATTCTGTGTAGCACAGTTTGATAAATACTTCTCTTTAGCAATGTTTCGTATTTATTGTTATAAAATGTAAAACAAGGATTATGCTCAGAAGAGAAATAAATCATCTAACTCAATTTGTATATACTTAGAAAAAAGAAGTCTGCAATAAATTTTGAAAAATACTGTAGAAAAAGAATAGAATAAAACATTCAACATCATAATTATTAAGCAAAGAATTAATTTTAACATATAGTCCGTTCCTATGTTATCTCAAATATACGAATCTATACTTAAAACTTACAGCTAATGTGGACAGGGACTTCCTGATACCACAGTCATATTTTCAAAGTATAGATAATACGGAAGGTCATTGGATACGTAGTCAAAGATTATGTTACTGATGGTATAACTACACTTTTTTTCAAACACTGGGTTTTAAATAAAGCATGCAATCTGCCAAACGTAAGATATTAGCAGTATGTGAAGCCTGCCCTCTCAGATTATACAGCTTTTTAATGCATCTTTCATTGGTTGTTCCTCTACTTCTTGCTTCATAGGGTTTAACATTTTTCTTGAGATTGCCAACTATTAGTGCATATTAGATTGGCTGGCCTGATGTTAATGCTAATAGTTACCTAATTTATGCTGAGAACCACTTAAAATTTTTCTTTGGACTACCTGTTTGTAATCTTAGTTGATCTTGCCACTTTCCGGGCCAATGTTTTATTTATTCATATAAAGACATACAATGTCCAGAGCCCCCCTTTTGTCCTAATGCTCTACTGTCTAGTCTTTTTTTTTTTAATTCTATCTTATCTTTATAAATAGAATTTCAGCTCTTTGACCTAAAATGCCACTCTCTTGCTTTTCATATTCCCCCACAGTGCCTTGTTTAGCAATCCATATATAATGTATATTTCACAATATTTGTAATAGTTGAGGATAGGGATCTGATGCACCTGAGAGTTTCAAACACATAGAATGTGAATCTTATCTTTCCAAACACTTAGATTCAAAATAGTTCATAGCAATTTGAGCACTTAATCCTGAGTAAGAATTATACACAGTACTTAGATTTAAAACTCCTAAAATATACTATGGTTACATGTTCCTGCCCAACACCACTCCACTGAGAGGGAAACTGAGAAGTGATTCCACATGTTAAAGGCTGGTTGTATAATATATTCTGTCTCCAAATAGATGTGCATAAATGTAAGAATCCTGACCACTAGAGTGAGGAGCTAGGAATCTTTCAAATGTATTTCAAAGTGATGAAATTTTAGACTTGAGAGATTTTAGAGATTATCTAGCTCACCTTCAAATTTTACAGATGCATTCACTAAGACCCCAAATCTCTTCTCAGTATGCAGGGAAGAACTGGATCTTGAGGTCCTACACCCAGCTAGTAACACTTTCTTATTAGGTTATATTTCCAAAGACAAATCAATGAAGATATTGACAAATGTAAATTTTTACCAAAAAAGAGGAAATTATTCTATGCTTTAGGAGAAATACTAAAAATCCACCAAAAAACTGCCATTTTATATGTATGCCTTAATATTCTAACACTTAAATTTCTAATCTCAACCCAAAATCTCAAATATCCCCAAATGTTACTCAAGCGTATCTTGATTTAGCCTTCTTGAATGCAAATTTTCCATTAAATATGAACTACAATACCACCTTCAGATTTTTAAAGCTGAATATTATTATATGTCCCTATGGCTCGTGTCATAAGATTCTGTGCTGCAAATGAGAAAGTGGGAATGGACTTTGTATTTCTATGAAATATTTCTTCCTTTCAAGATTTTCTCCCCAAAACTGCAGCTGCATCAGGATTTGGTATGATTTATTCAAAATCAACTTATTCAAAATTTCATTACCCTATAAGCGAAAAAGTTTCTCCTAAATTCCAAACTTTTGTATGTGTATATGTGTATAACTATTTCATTCCCCAAAATAAATTCTTCACATAACTCTTAGTGACACCCAATTATCTTTTAATTTACTTCTGAAAGTCTATATAGTCTGCTCCTTTACTTTGTTCCTTAAATTGATTATCAGGAGCTTCTGGATGCCTTTCTTTCTCTAGAAGAATGCTTTTAAAGCATTAAATATTCCTACCCTGTTTATAGGTCAAATTAGATCCGTTTTATTCTTCCAGTAATGCTAAAATTTTTAGAAACGATTACACTACCACATTTACATCCCACAGTCCTTAGGGCTCTAAAAACAATACATTTCCCTGTGTTTCCCAAATTCTCATTATGTTTAGGACTGGAGAGAAATAGAAGTTCTGGTCTCAGAAATAGCATTCGTTGTTATCTTTGTTTTTCCATTCCAAGGTGTTCTGTTTGATTAATGGGACTTTGCATACTACATAGAAGTTTTCTTCACATCCTGATAATACTATGGGGGAGATGACAATCTGAATCTGATATTGTATATTCAGTTATCACTCATTCAAGGTCAAAGTTAGTGAATTAGTGAATGACTCAGAAATTGAAGTTTGATTACCAGTTCACTCCTTTCACTACACATTATCCTAACAAATCTTCAACAGAGATCCCTTGTAGTGCTGATAAAAAAGAAGAAATATTGGCATTAATTTTATGACATCTTCCTGCAAACGCTTCTCAAACATATTACGAAACTCGACAGCAAATTTTTTAAATGGGGGTTGAAACAAAAGGACATCGAGAAACAAGTTTTAAAAAAGTCTTTGGACTTTGTAAATTATTGCCCAACAAACTGGTTCAGGGTAAATAACCCAAAGGAAGAATTGTAAGCAAACAAGTAATACCTTGACTCCAGAATTAGAATAAAAATGTTTTAGATCCTCATCAAGCAACCTATATTAACTGTGAATGAAAAATTAATAGCATAAATAAAACCTTACTTTTTCATTTTCTGTTCTCTTATGTGAAGACACATTTTTCATTTCCACTGTGTTTCTTTTTCATTAGGATGCTCTTTTATTAGATAAAAATTGTTTAAAATGACAAATCAACAGATCATATTTGCAAGTTTCACAACCAACTCTCAAACAACCTACCCCCTTGGTACCATCATCCTAATTCACATAAAAACAGAAAACAAAACCCAAATCAGTACTAAAGTAAATAATTTACCACATTTAAAATAAATTTTGATTAAAAATATACCAAGAAAACAGGATTTGGGCCTGTGTCCTATTTTACTACTAGATTAAAAAATATACCAACAAGCAAAGCAGGTTAACTCTTTCCTTTCTTTCTCAGTGACATTCCTGAAGCCCTAAAGGAGAGGACACATCCCTTATGGAATTGCTGCTCAGCGTCCCAACTGGTCTAACTCTCTTAAAGTGCCAATATAAAAAGCTTATAAGGTTTCAAGGGTGCCTTTTTTTTGGCTCTATATGGCAAATTTCATTTCTTCATATTACATCTACTCTCAATGTATCTGATGCTTAGGTTTCAATGTCACAGAAATGACTGGGATGGAGAGGGGAGGCACGTGTGCACAGAACATAATAAAATCCTATGCATCTCTACAATGAGAAATATTAAAAATGAAGCTACTAATACATTTTTAAGAAACATCCTATCTTCTGTTTTTTTAACATTTTCTCTTCGAAAAAACACATTCTTTCAAAGATGTGAAGAGCAGAAATAGAAACACTGTTACATATGAAAGTTTCAAGGGATTTGCTGCCAGCAGCTTTTCTTTATAGTGTTCCTCTTACCTACAGTATGTGTTGGCACTGGCAGGTAGCCCTAATTCGTTAGTAGCCAAATTATTTTTGTCCCTGAAGTACGAGAAATCTCCATAGCACATGAATGAGACATGGTTTACTAGTTTACACACATCTTTATAACTCCAGGAAACCAAAACTCATTCACAAATGCTTTCATTTCAGCTAAGAGAAGGGCTACAGAATACTACAACTACCTACTTTGAATTCCTGGTCCCCATTCTCCATGAGAAGACAAATAGAAAAAAATCTTTTAAATTTCCATAAAGAACTTTGGTCCTTAATACAAGAAAAATAAACAGCTTTCTGTTCACCATACTCCACATTTCATCCAAGCCAAAATATTTCAGTAGAAGGCATTAAGAAAAAATGTCATTTAGTAATAAACCTAAATGTCTCCAGATAAAAATTCATCACGACAGCATAGTAGGTTGAGATAGCGTGGTTCACAATAGTTAGCATCCTCTTAACTGCATGATCACCAAGTACATTTATATACTGCTGTACCACCTTCACTAAGTTATAGAGAAAATAGGAAGCAGACATAAGCAACACTCAGAAATAAACATGTAACACAAGTGATGATTCAGCTATAGCAAGAAATCTCTGAATTCTGAGGCAAGACAAAAGTAAATGCATTAATACTAAACAGCCAAGTGACTGAAATGTCACTTAGATAAAAAGAGATTTAAAATACAATGAGCTGAGTTCAGTTTTGAATTGATTTAAGCTTCGATACTGATTTCAAATGTCTATGAACAACCACAAGTTTTTGTTTTTAATTTTCCTTCTGTCATGTTTTATGGGTAAAAAGTCCTTACACTACCTTGTAATAGATTACTTTCAAGCTGGGTGACAAAAGGGCATAATGACCGGAAAATGATACAAAAGAAACAGAAAAAGCATGTTAATAAGTTTATCAACAAACCTGGGTAATTCTCATGAAGTACAGATTAAGGTTCAGTGGTTCCAAACTGGCAGCATTCAAGTTGGGTTCATATTTGGGTTTTTTGTTGTTTGTTTTTTAAAACCACCTGTCCTAAAACGACATTGTTTATGCTAATTATCTTTGTTTATGCCACAATTCTGTTTGTTTACTACATTCTTTTAAAATACCATATCCCTATAAACAGTTCTCACCAGAATTCTTCTAAATCTTGTTTCGGTCTGGTCCTTCTCGGCAGCCCACTGAGCAGAATGCAGCTCTACAATGAAGGCGCAAGAGCTGGGAACAACTTTGAGTCTCTGACTCCTCAGGCTGGCAAAGGCAGGGAGTACTGCTGAGGTTTTACACTCAGGCTCCGAGGGAAAAGGATACTGAATGTGGAGAAATGCAACACCCCCCTATTGGACAAGCAGAACCACACGCCACAGTATCTCCAGAGATGTATGAACTCTCAACTAGTAAGTGAAGAGAAGAATAGATAATGCTAAAGAGAAGGGAGTGCAGTTTCCAAACTGCAGGAGAAAACACGGAAGTCAGAAAGGATGAAAAGGTCACCTCCTGAACCATTATTAGTTCCTGATTAAAGTGGAGAAATATGAGGCATTCTCTTAACGAATGTCCAAATAAATGCTGTTCGCTGAAGCAAAATAGTATGTCTTTAAATTTTTTCTTCTCCAGCAATATCACTCGATCATGTTCACCCATATAACATTCAAATTTTATATTTAATGTAAATGACAATGCTCTCAATCAGTGAAAAGAAAAAAAGGACAGAATGAATGAAGCAAGAAAGAATTTGCTATGTTTCAGTCCATTTCTTGTCCAACAAAATGTTTCCTTTAAGAGGAAGATATTTCATGTTTTGGTTAAATCTTTGCACATATTTGTATCTGAGTGCCATCATCTGAGTCAGAAACCTGACATATTAAACTATATATAAGTTAGAACAAGAGAAACGTCAAGATGATTTTATTTCCCATGCTGTTAAACTCACTGAAATTATAAACGAGTAACAAACTATGGAAGAAAACCAAAATCTATCAGTTATATTTATTTAACTCTTCTATAGGAAGGGAGGTATTCAACATACATAATACACATCTGCATTATACACATCCTCATTAGGTGGCTGGAGAACTGATTGTGGAAAGAACAGACAATAAAAATCAGACTTTAACCATGAATATAATTTGGCTTTTTAAATGCATTATGAATGTAATACCTTTGAAATAGCTTCCAGCTCTATGGAGGAGTAATGTGCTCAAGTATTAGAACAGGCCTTATTATTTGCCTCTCAGGTATGGTGCATATACAGACTTTAGTTAAAAGCTCCCTAAGCACAGATAAATACATTATTGTATGCTGATTATACTTGAGAAACATAAGACCATATCAACGTGTGAAGTAATCATAACATCCACACATTTCTATATCTATCAACCTGCTAAACACTGAACTACCTGACATTTAACCCTTAATTGTTCTTGGTAATCAGTCAGATCGCATCGCCTGCTAAGTCTTCAGGACAGTCCTCCAGTTT
This sequence comes from Lipotes vexillifer, assembly GCF_000442215.2. Lineage (NCBI taxonomy): Eukaryota > Metazoa > Chordata > Mammalia > Artiodactyla > Lipotidae > Lipotes > Lipotes vexillifer. Next base: position 485,909 of record NW_006770652.1, read on the forward strand.
GAGTGTGATACAAGTATGGTTTGTCCACTGCTTCATGCAAGCTGCCTTCCAAACTAATATCTTGGCTCAGTTAGCTTGCAAATTATTGGGATGGTAATTAAAATCTATAATCAGTTGTAGGCACCTTTTCCTCTACAAGGTAATAGAAAATAAATAAATAAATAAATAAAATGAACAAAGGCAGATATCAGAACATCCTGAAAACATAATATCAAACTTACAGGTTTACAGGTGCCATTAGGTGATAATGTGAGCAGACAACTTTCCTTTGATTCACACCTAGGGGTTACCTGCTAACTTGAATGTATTTATCACTCATGAGCACAATGGTTTAAAAAAAAGGTTTTAATCAAGCTGAATGAATCTGTCCAGGTGATAAATATATTATTACTATGGACAAACTTTAGGTAATTAAAGTACTGCTAATGTCAGAAATATTCTTGCAGCCCATTAACAGTGATTTTTCATGGTAATTTTAAAAATTAATTTTTCGCAGTACCTGATGTATATTTCTTTCTTCAGAAAAACACTTAAAAGTCTCTTAATGTGAAAAATTATTTCTTTAGTCTACATGGCCATAAATAAATTAGATGGGAATATAAAGTAAATAGTAAGTTAAATTTTTGTTGCAGAAGGTTTTACCCTTGTAGTGTTCCCTTCAACATGTAGAAAACTGGCAGTGTGTTGTCTGCACCCGTTTTGAGAGAAGCCATCAAATAGGTGCTATTATAAGCTTAATTTGCTTCATCCCACTACCTTAGAACCCAACTTTTTTTTTTCTTTCTAGATATTAATAGACTGTCTTCTTAAGCAATCATCTTATACTTGCTTTTTAATTAAGTCTCTTAACATAAAACAATTAGAAAGTGTAACAAGTAGCTTGGTCATAAAACAATTACATTACAGTCAAATAGGATAAATATAAACATAAAGAAAAATAGAATACAATATTATTGATAGTAACAAAAAATGCTCTTTTCATTCATCAGAAACAAACTGATATTGATATTTAAGGCAAATATTTTAAATATTTTCATTCTAAGAATATGAAAAAATAAATGGCATTCTGAAAGGAAAAACCCTTAGTTACAATTTTTATTATTTATTTTCAGGTAAATATATAAATTCACTGTCTTCATTTAAAATTTTTTCGGAGAATTCAAGCGTCCGTTCTAGACACTCTTACTAACATTTAGACCATGTTGCCAGTTATGTTTCCTCTAAATAGTATGAGCTAAAAGATTTTGCTTACAAATAATTCCTTAGAGCATACTTTGCCTATTCACCTCCCACCTGAGAATTGTTTTTCATTAATCATAATCAGTTATGTTAGGGATGCTTGACAGTAAAAATAAAATATTTCAACTTCTTTACTTTTTAGAATCATTGTTCAATTTGCTTTACCTCCTGAATATGTTTTAGCAGACAGTGAAATTGTTACTACTTCTGAATTATTTAGCAACTGTTTATTAGTCTGACAGTATTGATCATGTTCATTTCTAGGGCTGATAATACAGACATAACAAGTCTGTATCCCAATTTTGATCCAGACATTTAAGTTTTGAATATTCCTTAAAGTTTCAAATAGTCTACAGGTTGGAAAGGATAATAGAAGACAGACAAGACTATTGATGAAACTAGAAAAAAAAGCACATACAACTTCCAAAATACATAATCCCCAAGCAACTTATTAATGTCCTCCAGAGCAATGTTCTCTATTTCATATAGAAATTTAGAAGTCTTCTTTTCAGATTTCTGACTAAGTTTGAGTGAACAACTCATCTATATCAGGTGAGCAAACAGAATAAAACCTTAACACTCGATAGAAATGACCTACATATTCAATGAAAGTTGCAGATAGTTGAAAAGGCAAAAAAAAGCTGACTATGTATGAGAGTGTAATTACAGCATATATACCTCCTTTGGAGAATATAAATATTCAATATTGAGTCTGCATGATATATACTCTATGTGGGTGACTATAGATACACTCAGCCATACAAATTCAGTGTAAACAAATAGTAATGATTTACTGAGATTTTTGTATGTATTACCAATTACAACCACAGGGGAAATTATTAGGAAATTTTATACTGTAGGACATTTTTCAAAACTATTTTAGCTACTAATATTTCCAAAGATGCTGTCTATACTGACAACTCTATTGATTATCACTTGCTTATTTAATTAGGCAGTTAGAAAAGCATGCCTCTGAGTGACAAAAAACTGAAATTCTCACCAGGAGGAAAAAAGAAGTGTTAAGAGATTTGAGCATCAGAATAGGAAAGGGAAAAGTTTAGTTTAAAAAGAGATAATTGAAAAAATACAAATAAAGTTCACAGCAGGAAAGCTTGCCTATATAAAGGAATAGGCTACAGCCTGTTAATATGTAACTACCTTTTTATAAGAACAGTCATTTAACAGGCTTACAAATCAGACTCAGAGTTTTATTTTCGAAAAGTATAGAGTTGAAGAACACTATCATTTAAGTGTCGCTCTGCACATACTAGAAAACTCACTATGGTATTAAGCAGTAGTATGTTCCAGTATAAATAACTTCAATACCTACATATGAAACAGGCTATGTTTACCAAAAAACAAGCAAAAAAAAAAGCTAACAATTTTAAAGATTTAATATATAGAACTTTGAAAAAAATAATTCAAAACTGTTAAGAAAGCTCAACCATTCACTGGAATTATGTGGTGAAGATGCACCTTAAGGTTTTTTTTAAAAAAAAAAAAAAAAAAGAGGAGGAGGAAATGAAAGAAAGAAGACAGTATTAAAGTATATATGCTGGCTATTTTACTTTCTCTCCTGATCTGATATTGGTTTCTCTAATAGCTGACCACATTCAAGCATTATTCTATTCTCAATACCCCTCTTCTCTTCCATTGCTTCACTTCTAGAATGTTTTAATCTTTGTCCTTTCTTTTTTCGTCTTTTCATATCAAATTCAGTCTTTTGAGCGATGAACAGCTTGACTTAGCATATTTTTAACCAGCTGGTCTAGCACCTAGCTTGCATTGCATAGTCAGATACAACAAATGTTTATACAGAAGGTAGCTTTCATGAAAATGAAAAAAAAAAGCCTGGGTATCATGCATCCTGGCTTTTTTTAGCTTTTTTTTCTAATTCACCATACAGAATACAAAGTTTGAATTCTTTTTAATGGCAAACAAAATTCTATTTATAGTTCCAAAAAATGAACTTATGCTAGGATAAGAACTCAAATTTAAAAACTGCAGTGTGTACTTATAGGAACACGAAGAGGGCTAAAATTCTTTCAGAGCCCTGCTTTACTTGCAAAAACATCCAATGGAAGGATATTACACACATTTCTCTAATAGGAAATACTTGACTACAAATAAACTTATTCCCATCATAGCAAAAGGGAAAACAGAATAAATCAAAATTCAGCTTAAGACAGTGCAAAAAGTGGCCACTAAAAACTTAAAAAGGGATCATCCCCATTTTTTTTTGACATTTCAAGAGTAATGTACTAATAGATTCCTGTGATGTTAAATTTTCTTTAAAAGAAAAAAATCTGCTCTCTTATATCAACAAAAGGTCATGTGCTTTACTGAGCAGCTTCCAAAGTTTTACAGAAGAATCAAATAGGAACTTATAGCCTCCGTTTTAACCACCACTAAAACCTTCTGTCACCCCAGATATTACGAGACAGAGATGTTGAAAATGGTAACATTCTGCACACAAAAGCATTTAAAAAGGTGTAGAAGGGGAGAAAAATATCAATGAGGGAAGAAAGTAAGAGAGTGAATGAGAATGAGAAAAGCAGCGAGTGGGAGAGAGAGAGATGCTTAATGTTCATTTAATTTCCTGTTATAGGACGTAACCTAAAAATATTAGCAGAAATCCCGGAGACTTTGCAAATCAGTTCCATTTGGTCTGGGCAATCAACAAAAATCAGCTAACAAGATTGCAGAAACACTAGCTAAAAGCTTCTCCCTTAAAACACGTTTTAAGGGAGCATCTTCCAATGGATTCAGAGACTACTGTAAAATGGGATAGTTGCACTTCAATATATCGGGGGGAAAAACTGTACTCACCTTTCAAACTCCTGAGGTAAATCAGGGTCAGTAAGCATGCTGGAAAAGCACAATTTCCCTTTGTCACAGCAGCCACCTATGATCGTCTCCAGCTGAACCTGTCAAGTGAGTCCAAACCTTCTAAACCAATTGATTTTCTCCCTCCCTCCCTCCCTCTCTCTCTCTCTCTCTCTCTCTCTCTCTCTCTCTCTCACTCTCTCTCTCTCTCTCTCTCTCTCTCTCTCTCTCTCTCTCTCTCTCTCTCTCTCTCTCACCCCCCCTCCCTCTCCTAGGACTCCTTGACCAGTCTCTTAAAGGGGTAGCGCACTTCCAGCAGCGGGTCGGGCTGCTCCCCCTTCCTCCAGCCAACACGCTCTCGCTCTCGGGCTGCAAGGCACTAGACAACCTCAGGGTGCCTGTCCTTTCCTTTTAATTCTCCCTTCCAGACATTACCGAATGTGAGAAGTCAACTCATTTAACGCGTCTCCCATACTCTCTCCTCTAAATAATAAAAGTCACACACGCACACGCATGCACACACACACACACACACACACACACAGTATGAATTTTGAAAATGCATTTGCTACTGATTAAACGAGAAATCTGTAACCTAACAGAACCCCGATTAAACTGCATTTATTAACTCATTAAGCAAAAAGATTAAATGTTAGTAATAGCATTTTTACACAAAGAATTGTTACGCCTTCTCACCCTTTTCTAGGCTCTCTCCGTGCGCACACGGAAACACACACACACACACACACACACTCTCTCTCTCTCACACACAACAATCAGGCATTGTTCTGAGGGAAGAAAAGCAACTTTGACAGATTGAAATATAGCAGAGGCCCCTTCAAGGAAACCTGTAAACAACTTGTCACTCACTCTGTCGGTCTCACTGTTAGCTCGCGCTTTCCACAAAGTGGTGCGAACGTCCTGGCAACCCAACCAAAGTTTCCTCAGCTCCAAACTCCATAAAACACGATGTGCGATGCGGTGGGGAATAGGTATCCACATACCAAAATAACGCACACTCCAGGGAACAAAACCCCAAACCAAACCAACAAATGAAAACAAAAAGATGGTCCTAACAAACTGTCCTGCTTGGGATTGCTGGGGAGGTCAGGGCGGGAAGCGCTCCCGTGGCTGGGGATCTCTTTAATTTCCTCTGCCCAGGCAGCCACAGATAACAAGGTGGACAAACTAGGGCTTTACGGCTCCTAAGCTGGCTGGCAAGGCACAGCCTCCATAGCAGTTCCAATTATCTAGATAAAAATCTGGCAGGCGAGGAAGGTAATCAGGTAATGTACCTTTGACATGAAATGACAGAGGCACATATACAAACACAGAGAGAGACACTTACACAGACACGCATGCAGAGATGGTGGCTGCCCCGTGCACCGCAGCATCTGGTCAGGGAGTAAGCACACACTCACCAACACGAGATAGTGTGCATTCTTCACACACACACACACACACACACACACACACACTCACACTCACACACTCAGTCGCTCACACACGCTCTCCACTCCTACTGGGAGGGTTCATTCTGCACAAAAGGCTACATTACAGAGC
>NW_006770652.1:491642-531218 GCF_000442215.2 Lipotes vexillifer
GGGAAAGAGAGAAAAAAAGCCTTCCATTGTTGAGAGGGCAGGTCAGTTGATTAGATTTTCTGTGGAGAATTCCACGAGGAAATTCCCTTCAAAGCCGAAGTGATTAACTGGGGGCTATTCTGGAAATGGAGCAGACAATGGCTCAATAGTCTGCACAGCCAATGTCCAGGCTGGCACTGAACTCACTTAAAAAAAAAAAAAAATAAAAGCCAGACTCCCTGTTCTTTTCCACACGTTCCCCCCCAGCCCCCTCCGCTCCTTCCAACTTCCCCTCCCAATTCCTTTTATTTTGCAGCTGGACAACATTAAGGGCCTTTAAAACCACAAGGGTTGACCCCACAGCAGTTTGATTAGGTCCCACTTTTTTCTCCTGGCGACAGGCAGACAGTAAGTTTACTTTTTTAGACATACACAATGAGACACTACACACAAATTCCAAACAGCAAAATCAATTATTAACCTTATCATATTAATAAATTTATTCTTCATTCAAAGGTTATAACATTTTTGCCAAAGTTGATAATAACTTAATAATGAGATCCATCATTCACGGGGTATCCTAAAAATACATGTATATACACTACAAAATCAATGTGGAATAAGATTGAAGCATGTCACTATGGAGTTAAGATACTAACAGAACACAGAATTATGACCCGCCCTGAAAAAAGCTGTTAACAAGGGATGTGGCAAAAATGACTTGATGCTGACATGATTTTCCTTTTCAGCAGTTGGGGAAGGGGAAAGATATTACTCACTATTCTTTCTTGTCATTAGTCTCAAATTATTTTTTATTATAGCAATAACCCATTCCTACATAGAAAGTGAGAAAATTGTTGCATTATTTTAAATATCTATTATTTCAGCACTTAAGGGGGCTACAGTCTAATACACTCTAATTGATAAAGCATACAAAAATAATTTTTTCCATTGTTAATGGTGGATATGGGATTTAGGGAATGGTAGCTGCCTGGCTACATACACTTTAAAAAATAGTTTTTAAAGAATTTCCTAATTAGGGAGTCTTGTTTCATCTTGTATCAATAAAGAAAAATGAAGGAGGAGGAAGGGTAAGTTACAAGGGGCAACTGGGAGCTGGAGTCAGGAAGAGGAGGGGGCGGCGGTGAGGAGAGGATGCAGGGAGAACACAAGAAGGAGACAGAGTGGCAGCATAAAGATAGAAACAAAGATAATGGCCATAAGGCAGGATGCTGAGATCCGTATGGTCCCAGCTGCTATCTTGCTACAGCTACTACCTCTGGTTGTTTCTCTGAAACTCTAATCCAGAAGGTCACCAGAGCAGGTAAGAAAGAGAGTATGAGGGTTTGAGGCCAACTACAGTGTAAAGCAAAGATGCTCGTATCACATTCATCCTTGTCTTTGGTTTTGTTTTTATAGACATTTACTATGTGCATGTGTAAGTACACACATGCCAAACAAACACAAAGGACGTATAGGAAAATGTTAAATGGTGTGGAAGTCAGTTTAAGAGCTTAACATATTTCTATAAACATTTCTGCAGCCATTCAAAACAAATTATTTCTTGCAAAATTATCCTTGAAGAAACTGAAATAGACTGGGAACTAGACAGAAAATTTGCCAGATATAATAATGATCATCCTAATAATGATAACTTGAACTAATGGAACTCCAAGCTCATAAAGAATTCTGTTCACATAGATTAGCTCACGGATCATATGCAGCATAGAAAAGTGTGTGGGTATATATAGCCCTAAGTTTCCCAGTGTTTAAACTTTGGCAAAGGGAATTTAAAGTCATACAACTGGTTAGTGGCCCATTTGTTACTTGAAGCCAAATCTTATTTCACTTCTGATACCATAATACAGAATAAAATAACACTCCAGAATTTATACTTCAATGGAAATCCCAAGATGGTACTCACTTTTTAAGTGATTTAAAAGGCGTTCAGGTAATTGTTAATGAATTTAAATTTGATATAATCTCATTGTCACTAAGTTAGTACTGTATTTGATGGCTGAATGAAATAAATAGTTTTAAAATGTACCTATCTAGGCTGTAAAAGTTTTCTTTCATTTGAATTCTACATTGCAAATTAACATTTTTGCAAGATTTTAGAAGTCAGCAAAAGAGAAGGCAGCTCCAAAATATTCTCTCAAATCCTGTCATTGATAATTTTATTAAATAACTGAATTGATCCAAGCAACCCAATGCTTAATAGTAAATTACCATTATGTCTTCTTTTTATTTTACATTAAATGTTAAAATATTTAAATATTAAATATGTGCTAATGACTAGCACATAATATGTGTTAAATAAATCTATATTCTTTATCAATTACCTGAAAAGTTCAAGATATTCAATTGGTTACATACCTGGTATTGTCGACATCAGAACTAACATCCCAGTGTGATTTTGCTATACTATTATAAGCAGGTCTCCAGAAAGTTTCATAATATATGTAGACTGAGATACACTTTATCATTCACTGAACATTTATTAAATGCTTAACAACATGTTAAGTACTGTGGCTTTAAAAGTAAAATTCAAGAAAATTTTCCAATAAATCTAATTTTAAAAATATATATGAGCAAAATTCAAATTAATTGTTTTATATGCAAGCTCTCTAAGGTAAATATGGTAAGAAAAGCTAAAACCAAAAGCAAATGCACGAAAAGCAATGACAAGAACTTACTGAACAATAATTAAATTGGTGGGAAATACAAAATGATCTACAAACACAGATGTACAAATACAAATACATCTTCAGAGAGAACCAAAGCACAAACTACAACAGAAACCCCATAAAACATTTAATGAGTCTCTTTGACATTGCCGCAGCAGTATTATGGAAAATGGGATGAACCTGAAAAAGTGTGCTTTTGAGCTCATGTTGTTTCCATTGTAGATATAAAAATGAGATTCACACAAGCTAAGAAAATATAACAGTGCTAGAGAATTCTCAAAAAGAATATCAGGAAACACGTTATTTCCAACTTTAACCTCTTTCAGACACTGTTTCAACAAGTTTTTCTATTATTTCTCTTCTCAATAAAAGGAAGAATGTCCATTCCCCTATTTTTAAGATAGAATTGTTAAATATCCTCTATTTTAATAACTGAAACTGAAATATGTAGTCACAGGTACAGATTACACTTTAATATTTGATACATGTTCCTATAATCAAGCAATAGTTTATGGAATTTGGAAGGTTATTTTTGAGAAATGAAACTTTTAGTATTATAACCACAATGAATTTAATCTCAGTGTCAGACAATACCAATATTGTGTTGCTTTAACCTGACACAAGAGACATTAAGAAAATATTCACTTATTGGGGTTTTTTTCCCCTGCAGTTATTTGCTTTATCACAAAATGCTAAAAAAGAACCCACCCTCTTTCAAAAAAAAAAAGAACTTCCAACCAATGTACGTCTGTGAGCCATTCACCAAATGCCTGGTGAGCTCACCACTGACCTATCATGTGCAGCTTAAAACTTTGACTTAGAGTAGCATAAGTCATTGGACCTCTTTAGAAACATACCTAAGAAATTCAACAGCCTCTCTTCCTTTTAAAGACCTAAAATTCAATTCCCCATAATACACTTATGCAAGAGAATTGGCATATAATCCCACCCTCATACTCTTTTGTAGTGTCAGTTGGTTAGTTAGAATATACAGATGAATTGTCCTCAGATCACATTTTTGACCAACCAGTGTTCTTCAACAACACATTCTTTAAGAATGTGTTCACCTTAGAAACTCACCTCATACTTGTCTCAAAGAGATGATGCCATTCCCAGTAATAGCTCCCACTGTTTGGTATCTTACTATTTATCTCCTTCAGAAGAATCTGAAGTAATTTAAAAATGATAGCTTTTAGTGTTTGAGAACTTTGTACCAGTCACTGCGATGCACATAAAATAATCTCATTTAACATTCAAAACAACTATATGAGATATGTAGCTGTATCATCCCAACTACAAATGAGGGAACCATGGCTTACAAAGAGAACCATTTGTCCGAGGTCCCAAAACTAACAAGTGAAGAAATGGGCAACACCAAAGTTATGACAACTTTCCTCCAAAGTTCTCAAAAGGCACCAAATGTTAATTTATCTCAAATATACCCTAATAGCTATTAAATATCAAGTGTACAGGAAAGTGCTTATAAGAATGTTTTAATGCTAAGAGAATGTTTAAACTTCAAAGTTAGGTTGAGCAATGATTAACCTATCCCCACAAATAACTTGATATAAAAGATGATTCTTTTTTTTTTTTGCGGTACGCGGGCCTCTCACTGTTGTGGCCTCTCCCACTGCGGAGCACAGGCTCTGGACGCGCAGGCTCAGCGGCCATGGCTCACGGGCCCAGCCGCTCCGCGGCATGTGGGATCTTCCCGGACTGGGGCACGAACCCGTGTCCCCTGCATCGGCAGGCGGACTCTCAAACCACTGCACCACCAGGGAAGCCCAAAAGATGATTCTTTATACAACAATTAAAAACAGTTAAGAATAGCACCCTCGTGCTATTTATGGTGAGAATAAACATCAGAATTAGTACACTCATCATAAAGTCTGGCTCTCTTTTTAAAAATAATTTCTAAACATTCTCTTTCTAACATGATTACAATTTTGGGTATCCAAGGGAAAATACAGTAGTCCTCACTTTTCTTATTATACTGTACTTACCTTTCTTCTTGTGATAATGTGGGATGAAAAAATGCCTCTGTGATGAGATGATGTGAGGTGAATGAGGTAGGCATTGTGACATAGCATTAAGCTACTATTGACCTTCTGATGATATGTCAAAGAGGAGGATCAATGTGCTCTGGTGATCCTGGGTCATACAGTCATGACGATGTCAATAGATGGGGATCACAGGCAGAGCAAAGCCGAGTGGTGTGAGATTTCATCACGCTACTCAGAGTAGTCGCACAATTTAAAACTTACAAATTATTTACTTCTGGAGTTTTCTATTTAATATTTTCAGACCATGGTTGACCACCATGGGTAACTGAAACCACAGAAAGTGAAACTGCATATAAAGGAGGCCTATCTTCTGGTCGCCATGTAACTACTTTGCAGTAGTGAAATCTCTGTCTTACAGAAAGGATCATTTCAGGAAAAGGTATCTATTAGGAATATCAACCTAACTTACACTTTAATTTTTTTACTCGTTACACAATCAACTCTCCTTGTGATAAGTGGTGTTGCCTAACTGTCGTCAGTTCATGAGGTTGAAAAAGACATGAACCAATCACTCTGGTGGTAATAGTCAAGACCCCTACTGAGTAAAACAATCCATATAACCCACGAGAAGAGAAGCCATTCGAATGGGACCATACCTTAAAAAAGTGTTCTTGACCACCAAACTTTCTGTTACGTATTTCTCAACCTGGAAAGAAATTCAGGGAACACACTACATTGAGGCAGCAGCAAAGTGAAACGTAGCACCATAATACTGCTACAATGTGGCTGAGTTCTTACTTATTAATTTCTATAAAATATTTTAGTGTACATCTTTCAGGGAAGGTTCTCCACTGTAGTTGTGGTATGTATTTCTTCATGTTAACTAACCAGAGCAGAAATAAGAGCGAAAACTGAGTAAAATATGAAAACATTTGAACACTTAGCTTCATTTTTAAGTTGATTTCACTTGTCTATTCTCTATATTCTTCTTTGACTGCATACTAAGTAAATGACAAATCTTATTCATGGTAAATTAAAATATTATCTATTAACAATGTCCAGTCTGTTTATGTCTAGAACACCACAGAGGAAAGAATCGTAGCTAAGCTGAAAGGAGGCCTGAGCTCTAGGCCTCTATTCCTTCCTTACTAGTGGTGTGGTCTTGTCTACAGCTTTAACATCTCAGGGAAGATGATTTTTAAGGTCCCTCTCGACTCTCAAGTTCCTATTCTTTAATCTATTCTTTGATAAATCAATTTATAATCTGCAAAGTAAAACTTCTTACCCTTCTCAGTTTTGTTCCAGTTATATACCCTTTTAAAACTGTTTTAAGAACAGCCCTTGTACTTTATTTTAACCCTTTAAAGAATGCGATAACTCTACATTCACGCATCAATATAAGATTGTGAAGAAAAGTATCTTTTATTAATTAAAGTTAGTTTGGCTAAATTCAATTAAATTAAAATGACCAGTAGAATTTAACTGGTCACAAAAAATGACCACATTTTCAAAAGAACTAATTTTATGACTAAATTCACCTATTTACGATTCTGAAAATTTTGTGCTTGAATTTTCAAGTCACAGCTTTAATTTTTTCTGATAAGTACAATCACATTTACTGGCATTATCTAAGTCAACGAGAGAATTAATAGCAGTTTATTACTATATTGAACACATCATATGTGTGTGATGGCAGTGACTGGCACTGTAGGGAGAAATAAATACAAGGGATTCTGCCTTTATCTGAAATTTCAAGACATCAAATGAGAAACTCAAGGACAAACTAAAAAGCTGAAATGTGAGAAATCCTGACAGGCAAATTATGTTCAAGAAAAACTAGTTTTTAAAATGAATTTTGTGGACACTGTGTAGGACTCCTGCCAAATACACAGCTTCTTTATTTTTCATGCTATTGTTAACAAAAATGACTTACTGCCATAATTTAGAAAATAATTCAGTCAGACTATGCACAGGATTAAAATGCAAAAAAAAAAAAAACCCAGACATTATCAAAAGACTGTATTCATTCAATTACTCAGTAAGTATGTACAGAATGTTTAATTTACACTTGTGTTGTAAACCATCTATACATATTAAAATTTTATTGTTTATAATGTATACTTTCATAAATGGAAAAAAAGATAAATTGATATTTGTAAATTTCCCTAAAGTTGAAGAACTGTTTAGGTATCAAATGGTACGTTAGTATATGTAAAAACACTTAAATGTTAACTAACTCTTAACAAATCATGGGTCTGTAATCTGAAACATTTATTTTTAAGTCCTGCTTAAAGTCAAAGCACAGACTAAAAGACTATAAGCATTTGTAAGATATGCCAGCATCATATATGCACATCTTAAAAAAATAAAAATGCATATGCCCTTTCTGGTTTGAGGGCCAAACTTCAGATTTATTCAGGCTTTATAGGTGGACCATTATTCTTAATCTTAAAGAGCAAGTCAACTTAATAAGCACTGTTGTAGCACTGAGTGTGTTCCTTGAATTTTACTAGACATACTGAGAGGGAAAAAATGAATCAATACACATAATTTTTTTTATGAGCATCTTTTCGGGCCAGAGCATTCTCATAAAAGGTGAGGACACAAAGATAAAACATGTTTTTTCAAGGAATTATGACCTAGGGCAAAATATGGACATCCTGTTCCAATAAAAATATTATCAAGTTCTTACTAACTAGAAATCTACGATTTTCACACAGGTTAATTCATTTAATTTTCAAAACAAATCTGGAATGTATCAGTTACAAATATTAGTTCCATGTCACAGAAAAGGTAAGTGAAGTACAGGAACAAAAATTATCTAGCTTCGGATTACACAACTAGGAATAGGAAGAACCCCAGTTTGAACCCAAGTCTTCCAATTACCAACCTAGTGCCTGTTCCACTCTACAAGAGAGCTACTTCCAAAAGTTATCACAACATAAGATAAAATGATAAAAGTATTATTTAGTGAAACAAAATTATGTGTGGATTTTAAGTAATAAGTGACTTTAACTAGTTTCTGAAGTTCAATAATTTTAGTATTAGTTTGTTGGAGTTGATAAAATATAGATTAGAGAATCAATTGAAAACCCCAGAAGCACTATGAGAATTCAGAACTACAGTGGGGAACAAAAGCAGTATAAACAGATCAATAGCTTTTGTATATATATGATCACTCCCAGTTATCAAAAGATAACAGGGAAAAAGGACCCCATCAGCATTAGTAACACGAAAGATAAAATATCTAAGAATAAAATCATTCACATAAAGACCTATTTGAACAAAGCTTAGTTATCAAAGATATGGAAAGATATACCATGTTCCTGGATAGGTAGCATCAATATCATTTATTTCTAAATGACAGTATAAATTTACTAAGTTCAAATTAAAATACCAGCATATGCTTAAAACACTACACAAACTAATTCAAACGTTTGCCTCAAAAAATAAATAAGAAAAATCATTTAAAAAATCTGAAAAAGAATAAGGGCTCAGGTAACCAGATATTAAAATATAATATAGAGTCTCAATGATTAAAACAATGTATATTGAATGGATTGAAAAGCCAAAGGAATAGAAAAGAAAGTACAGAAAATACCAAAACACAGAAGAAAAATTCAGTATATTCTATCTAGTTAATGATGTAGGTGGCTTTCAACAAATGCTCAACAATTACCTCATGACCAAGGCAAACAGGAATATAAATTCCAAATGGATAAAGATTTAGATGTAAAGAATAAAACCATAAATCCACCAGAAGAGAACATGAGCAATCTGCAATATAATCTTGGCATAGTCTTACTGTTCTGGAAAAACAATACATGCAACCCATATCAAAGGAATGCAATAGCCTCCATAATATGTAAAGAGCTCCTTGAAATCAATGAGAAAAAGGTTAACAATCCAATAGTAAAACAGACAAATAATATAACTTATTCAAAGAAAGGGAAATAGAAGTGGTTCTTAAATAAAGGAAAGATGCTAACATCCTTTAATTTAAGTGCAACTTACAACTGCTACAATTACTATTTTTTTTAACCTACCAGTTTGGCAAAAAATGAAAAATTTAACATTTTGTTAGGCTGTATTCATTCATAAATAATTTGTCCGCCCCCTTGCTAAACTTCCCTACAGTGGATTTTACTTCCTACTCCACTACTTTGCCTCAGACATATTACTTGCTTTGGCCGATGGAATATGGAGCTTTCTCTGTGAATGCCTGATTTGGCTCAGCTACCTTATCTTGTTTCTGCCTTCCACCATGAAAACAGCATATCTCAGATAGGGGCTAGTCCATCAGCCTGGGTCTTAGAATGAGAAGAGACATGGAGTCAAATGGACCCCAACTCAGTCCAAACAGGCCAACACGCAGCTGACCCACAGAGACCTCATGTTACACATGCAAAAAAAAGAAAAATTTTTTTAACTGTAATCCATGGACAGAGTACAGTTGTTTGTTAACACAGCAAAAGCTTACTAGCACTTATAGTCCGTTTATGACTTACGGAAACACATGTTCTTGTATATTACTAGTAGAATTATATATCAATATAACCCTCTGGACGGCAATTCGGAAACACCTACAAAAATTACAAATGCAATTCCACTTCTGGGAATGTATTAGATATATTTTCAAATGGGCAGAATGTTACATATTGAAAGTTTGTCACTGTGGAACAGCAATAATAGCACAGAATTGTTAACAATCCAAAGGTCATTAATCAGGGAAACAACAAAGCAATGGTATACTATAAAGCTATTAATAAAAGAAAAAAGAATGTAACTCTGCACTGATATAAAAACATCTTCAATATAATAATTGCTGATATATATATATATATATATATAAAGTAAAAAAAAGCAAGGTACATATCTAAGAACTAAGTACAATGTGCTACAAAATGTGTGAAAATAAGACATCAAGTTTCTTTTTGCTTGTATGTATATAAGAAAACCTTGGAAGGATATACAACAAAATGAAACAAAATGGTTATAATTGTGGGGACAGGGGGAAGTCAGACCTGGACAAATGGAAGATAGCTATGAGATTAAAACCTTTCTGCTGTATGCTTTTTAAAGCTTTTTATACTTTTTCTTTATTTTGAATGTGAATCCATTATGTTTTCAACAAAAGTTAAATATACATAAATTAAATTAGTTAAATAAACATCTGATTAAACTAAAAACTCTCCGATGCCTGCTCATTAACGATACACAAGATTTCTCAAATTCATATCAGCAAGCCCCACACATCTTATTCTTAGAGGCCTGTAATTAATATGCAATTTTTGTTATTAAAAAGCATTTCACCTGCTAAAGAAAATTAAAATCTCATTTTTAAAAATAATCCTCAGGCTTCCCTCCTGGCACAGTGGTTAAGAATCAGCCTGCCAATGCAGTGGACACAGGTTCGAGCCCTGGTCTGGGAAGATCCCACATGCCGCGGAGCAACTAAGCCCGTGTGCCACAAGCTCCCGAGCCTGCGCTCTAGAGCCCATGAGCCACAACTACTGAAGCCCGCGTGCCTAGAGCCCGTGCTCTGCAACAAGAGAAGCCACCACAATGAGAAGCCCGCGCACCGCAATGAAGAGTAGACTCTGCTCGCCGCAACTAAAGAAAGCCAGTGCACAGCAACGAAGACCCAACGCAGACAAAAGTAAATAAATAAATAAATAAATAAATAAATAAATAAATAAATAAATAAATAAAAGTCCTCAATTTAATGATCTTTTTCATAGAACATGATTTTAGTTTTGGATATAAATGTTTCTTTAACTGAAATTCAAAGACCCCAGCGAATATATCCTTGGGGGTATATAATATTTTTCTTTAACAGAGGCTTGTACTTAGTTTGAGGAGTTTGAGAGATGATAGCCTAATTATAAATAAAAGTCCTTAACATGTCATATTTGACTTTTTTTTTTTTTTTTTTTTTTTTTTTTTTTTTTTGTTTTTGTGGTATGCGGGCCTCTCACTGTTGTGGCCTCTCCTGTTGCGGAGCACAGGCTCCAGACGTGCAGGCTATGGCTCACAGGCCCAGCCGCTCCTGGACCGGGGCACGAACCCGTGTCCCCTGCATCGGCAGGGGGGGCGGCGAAATCCTATCATTTAAGTCAACATGGATAAAACTGGAGGACACTATGCTCAGTGAAAAAAGACAAAGACAAATAGTGCATGATGTCACTTATATGTGGACTCTACAAAAATAATGAAATAAATCAACTCTTCCCTCCCTGTACATTTTCCTCAGCAGAATCTAGCAGCCTCTACTATGAGTCTTATCTTTGTTTTTTTTTTTTGTTTTTTATTTTTTTCTTGCGTTATGCGGGCCTCTCACTGTCGTGGCCTCTCCCATTTGCGGAGCACAGGCTCCGGACGCGCAGGCTCAGCGGCCATGGCTCACGGGCCCAGCCGCTCCGCGGCATGTGGGATCTTCCCGAAACGGGGCACGAACCCGCATCCCCTGCATCGGCAGGCGGACTCTCAAGCACTGCGCCACCAGGGAAGCCCCATATTTGACTTTTAATGCTCTGTCATGGTCTCATTACCCAACCAAATCT
Organism: Lipotes vexillifer; assembly: GCF_000442215.2. Taxonomy (NCBI): domain Eukaryota; kingdom Metazoa; phylum Chordata; class Mammalia; order Artiodactyla; family Lipotidae; genus Lipotes; species Lipotes vexillifer. The sequence continues at coordinate 502,875 of NW_006770652.1, forward strand.
CTCCTACATGCCATGAACTTCATGCTCCTGCTGTAGCAGGCTGGTAAAGTTGCTGGCAAACAGCCTCTTGCTTCTTCCTTCAATGCTTTTGTGTGAAATGTGCACTCCTCCTGGAATATCTTCCACACTCCCTTACCCCATTTTATCAGGCTAATTGCTACTCATCCTTTAAGATTTGTTGAAGCTGCAGACTCCATTGGAATCCCATGTTGATCCCTTACCTGTTATCCTTCTTGGGACTCCCATAACAGGTAGAACATAAGTTCCCACTACTTAGCTCTAAGCTCTAAAATGATGGATGCTCTGTCTTATTCATTATTGTATCTTCCAGACTATTTCAATGTTCTATAATACCCATGGCATATACCCTATGTGCAGAAAAAGATCAGGAGACTTCGGGACCCTACGTCTGTGTGTCCTGGTATCAGGCCACTGCACAACCTGTTTCCCAAGGCCAGGACATTTACACCACGATTAAGTATTACCTCCTCAAAGCAGCCTTCCCTAGGCTAGGATTGAAGTGTAAGAAACAACATGGGTGGAGGGTCAAAGTCCATGGACAACTGTGGTGGTATTAACAGAAGTTTGGAAGTTGGGATTTTTTTGTGGGAAAAGTGATGCTACATTGAATTTGACATAATGGCAGAACTTCTGAGTAAAGGTTTCAAACTTAGAGATGGAAATATTACACTGAAGTGTGTAAAAGTATCATAGTAAAAGTAGATTTTATTTCATAAGTATGAAAGTCTGTTTAATAAGGTGAGTAAAGTACTAAACTAGAAAAAATAAAGTTTCAAGAAAGGACAAAAATAATTACAATTTTTTAAAAAGAGGCCTATTTAAAAAACCATTGATTCTGGCAATTTAGTCAGTAACTGTTGAGAGATGCTCTTGAAATACCAGAAGCAAAGAGTTCATCTCTGACGAAATGAAACCATAAATTCCATAGCCTTCCTCCACCTCTCTGCAAACACACACACACACACACACACACACACACACACACACACACACACATACATGCGCACACGCACAACTATTTTATTCCCTTCCATAAAAAAGACTCTACAAACAACACAGGGTCTCCATATTAAAAATTACATGAGAAACAAAAGCATCAACTGAAGGCATACTCTAGGAAAACTATACCAGGGAGAGAAGAAAATGTAGAAAATTTTAAATGTCTAAAGCTTTGAGGAAAAAATAATGGACTTCTTTATTAATTTCTTAATGGTAATAATCCCTGTCAAATACAACTACCATTACATTTTTCCAGGAGTCCAGATGCTATTTTGGCAATTAGGCAGTCACTGCCATTTTGATTGCATTTAAAATGATCAAGTATGCAATTGCCCACTGTTGTCCTTTTCTTCCAGTACAAAGATTTAAATCTTATTTCTGATCTAAAAATACTCCATTTATATCTCTTTGTTGATAGATTTTCCTGTTGCTTTATTTCAAGGTCCTGTAGAAATCATTAGTGACATTATGCCAAAGGCTGAACATCATAAGCAACCTGAACAGTTTGATTCACCTAAAAAGCAACGCACAATTCACTGAAAGAAAATGCAATAATGATCCAGTCCAACTAAAACTGTTAAATTAAATGGAGAGAACCTAATGATTTCCCCTTATCATTCTGATATTCTGGAAACATGGCAGGGGAACGATAAATACCAACACATATGTTGAAGATGCCCACTCTTTTTTAGCTTAAGGAAAGCAAGTGAATTATTTTAAAAAGAAACTGCCCTGTTACATAAAGAACGTTCTAACGGATGCATCTAAGTGCAGAAAAAAGGGCAAATAACCTCCTAAATTAATACATATTTAAACAAATTCTTAAGCCAATTAAACAAATAGAAAGCTATCCAATTAAGATACTGAGGAAGCACAGGAGAAAGCAGGAACTGCTGCCTGAACATAAGACCAGTTATGAAAAACACAAATGAGAAATCACATTCTATTAGTTCAAAACAATAAATTTATCTCATTTCTACTTTTCTATAATTTCTGTCAAATACATATGATCATGCTTTTCTGTCACATATATGCAATTCTGTCTACATACCTACAGTTTAAGAAATTACAAAAGCAGATGCAGAATTCAAGGAACTGTCCTTGATTCCTGAATCTGACATATCCATAGAAAAGCAAAATTCAGTATCAGGGAAACTCAGACTGGTTAATTTAATGGCCTGACCTTAGAGAGCTTTCAGAGATATGTTTAAGAGGATTAAACAGACTATATCCTAAGTTCAGCATGCACACATGCATGAATGAGTGAAGTACAAAAAGCTGAAAGACTACAAATTTTATCCCATTCATAATTTCTGCATTTGAAGTGTATAATATTTAAATATGCATTCTGTAAGTAAAACTAGGCTGCTAATAAACTAGTTATGACTGATTAATTAAACTATAACGCAGTAATCTTCAAACTTTTTAGACTTGGAACTCTTTCTCAAAAACAACCCCCCCCCCAAACCCCCCAAACTTAGGGAGAATAGAAATACTAGAGAATAAGGGTGAGTTTGTATGGTGGAGGCTGCAGCAGGGCTGGGATGGAAGAGAATTCCACTAAACCTTAGAAAAGTTAGAAAAGCATCCCATCAAAAATAATTCTAAATGTCTGCAGAAGCAAATTAAGATATATTAGGGGAGGGAGATAAATATTAGAATATTAAAGGGATTTAAACTAGGTACTTATAATAAACATTTTATAACATGTACCCCATGTTATTTTATCACAAGTTTGCTCTTTTTCCCTCCATCTTATTTTTTCACTATCCCCAAATACTATACAACTATAATTTTCATCCTATTTCCCACAATTCACATGTATTCCTCAGAAACACTCCTTCACTATATCCCCTTTATTTACTTTGCAACCAATCCTGGGGCAGAAAAGACATACCTAAGTTACTAAGTATTTTATGTTTCTTTGAAAGATACTTTGAAAGTTAGCACAGGGGTTCCATTATAGGATGTCCTGAAGAATACAACATGTTCACATCTCCCTCTAGGCCAACCTTGAAAAGGAAGCTAACATAATGTACTCCTACGGAAGACTGTTCATTGTTTGAAAGTGTAAAGTCCAGCATAACAATGGGTAATTACCTCAGTGTTCGCCATATACTTTATTACTCCCTGATATACGTTTATCACATATATACGTAAAACTTAATACATTCTTACATACATATATGTAATATACCAGCTAACCCAATACAACCATTTACCTTAGTGTTTTTCAAACACTTCATGTAACCCAAATAGGGCAATAAAGGCTTTATTTGACAATTTTAAATGTAAATGTATTCTTGGTCATATAAATACACATATACGGGCATCAGTATATCTACAAAATCAAATTTACATGTTTCCAGTAAGTTCTGGCCCACCTTGATAAACGAATCTTTGACAGTGACCCACGATATCAGAAAGCTGGCAGGCGGCGCTTGCAAAGAACTAAACTTGGAGAATCAGCCATTAGGGGTACCGAAGGCCAGGACCAAGGCAAGGGTCGGAGGGTGGCAAGTTCTCGGCAGCCCCTGCGCGGCAGGGCACGAAGGGAACGTGCCTGGCGTGCGCGATGACGTCAGCAACGTGCCCTGCGCAGATACCGTCTACCGCGGCAGGACTGTCTCTGTGGCAGCGCAGTCGGCTCACTGCCCTTCTCTTGGGGGCAGGTGCAATTTGTCCGTATCCAGTGTCTAGAACACGTGGTCAGTGGCATGGGCAGTGCCCCATCAGTCTCAGGTGGCCTGCACTACCATGTTTGAGCGGACGACCTAACTGCCTATCAATTTGTCCTTTGGTTTTACCGACGATTTACCCGATTTGGTTTTACGGGTTTAGCACTGGCAGCCAGAGCGTGTTGGACCATTGTCAGGTCCCGCCTCGAAAACACTAGCCACCGCGGCCAGGTGGTGGTGGTGGTGGTGGGGACCTCAGGCACGAAGACCAGAAGTAAAGCACTCCAGCACTGGACAACTTCCTGGACAAATTGTGGACTGACCCTCCGCATAGGGGCTTACAATCCCCTTGTGGTTCTCTGAGTGTTTAACAACCATGACCATTAGACAGACGTGCATACCTAAGTAACCTATGTTTTCGTCTTCTTACAATTGGCTTTGTAGCACCTGAAGACCAACTATCAGACCACAGTAATATTCTGCCTTGTAAGTTTTGTGTTGTCTAGTACTTGATGCAGATTATTTCATTACTTCTTCAAGATTTCAAAGAAGCAGTAGAAATGTCTTTTTGCAGCATATTCAGTCTCCGGGTTAAGTGTGGGGTAAGAAGGGATGAGAACCCAACACTATTTTCCCCTCTCCTCCCTTACATTTCTTCCTCCCCATTCACAAGAAAACCCAATGTCCCCCCTTTTCCGCCCCCCAAAAGAGCGAGTGAACACATTAAGAGGTTTGCTTGGGTAAACGGCCCGTACTGGATTTTCTTCCTTCAAGACAAGGGAAAGGAACAAGTGTGTTTCTATTTTGGCAGAAACTGAAAGGAAATTTTGTGCAGTGACTGTCATAAAAAGCTAAGTAATAAGTTTTATATTTCAATATATTGTATATATTGGAAATAAACATTAAAGTTAAGTTGATGTAAACAAAATATTTTATTTGACGAGAAGATTACAGAAGTGCAATGAAGGAGAATATATTGAACTGCCCAGTAAAGTTAATGAACTCTTATTACTGTAATTAGCAAATAGGCCAGTTTCTAAACAATTTACGTACATGATAGCCAGGCAAAATTTTATGTAATATGCATACTGAGTACATAGTTATCTATAATAGAAATGTATTGATTGGGTTATATACCCCCCAAAAATATCTCAGAAGCAATATAATATAGTGAATAAACACAAACATGCATTATGTGAATTCAGAGAACCTAGGTTCAAGTCATAATTCTGCCCTCATACCTCTCTGATCCTCAGTTGCCTCACTTGTAACTTGGGGATGATAACAATACCTACCTAGCAAAGATGTTTTAAATATTTAATATTACAATATACATGAAAAAATGCTTTGTACACTGTGAAATGCAATATAAGTGTTAGCAGTTATTTCAGTGAATGAGGTATTGTTTATAAACTTAGAAAAGTAACTCCAGTGCATAAAATAAGTCATACAAATTCCTATGTAAAATGATCTCTTTCAATAATACTACTCTTCATACCAGTGATTACATTTTCCTCTTGAGTGAATGATGCTGAAAAGAGCAATAAGATTGTTTTCTAGTAGCTGTATGTTTAACCCATAGTCAATTATTTTCAGATTGTTTATGTTGCACACAATGCATACCATAAGAAAGGAAACAAAAACATTAAGATTCTGGAAATGAGCTTTTAAATGTTAAGATTATTTAAGCATTTCATTTATTATACGATTTATATGATGTATAGCATAAGCATGCATACACAGTAAGGAAATGAATTTTAGAAGTCGACACTAGGTGGGTCCATAGTAATGAACTGAACATTTTAAATTGAAATGTGAGAAATATCTGTGTTTAAAATAGATGGATTACAGCTCAAAAAAAGCCAGTTGAAACAGAGCAATTTGAAAAGCTCAACTGGTGTTTTTAAAAGGTAAATATACATAAATAGGAAATATAAAAAGTAACTAAATATACAAGGTAGTCTAAATTATTTTTTAATGTAGTGATTTAGTATCTGCCAAAACAGTTTCCTTTCATAAAAGTATACAGACAATATGCAACATGGAGTAGAAATAGGAAGGTAATGTATGTTCGATAAGTTATCTAGAATAATATTTCCCCCAATAAATGTCTTTTCTGATTAAAAACTTTTTCTGATTAAAAACTTCTCAAGGAAACACAGTATAGCTTTCACCCACACACAGCACTACCAAAACTACTATTTCTAAGATTGACAATGACCTCCATATTACTAAACCTAGTGGAAACTTCAATTCTTATACTACCTGACCTTGGCCAAGCCTTCCTTTCTTCAACATTGTCTTCTCATTATTTCCATTACGGCAGAGCCCCTGTTTTTCATCATTCTTCTCTGTCTGCCCCTTCTTGGACTTCTTTGAGTGTTGTTCCTTCTATGCTTAACATTTGAATGTTGTGGCTGCTTGGTTTGAGCATCAATTCTCACTCTTCTCTCTCCCACTGGACAATTTCATTTAATCTCTCAATTTTGGTAACATCTAAATGTCAAGACTCCAAAATAATAATTCTATCTCAGACCCCTCTTCTAATTTTATATCTCCACCTGGATGTCTTATAGGCATCTCAAACTCAACATGTCCCAAAAGTAAACTTATCACCTCTCTACTATCCACCTCTCTACCATCCACTCCATTCTATCATGATAAATGGAGTCAACATCTACCCAACTGCTTCGGCCCAAAACCCCAGGATTCAGTTATTCTTGACACTTTCCTCTCCCTCAGGCTCCCAAATCTGTTTTGTCTCTAAGTCCTTCTAGTTCTATGTCCTAAATGTATCTTGAATGATTTCATTGTCTCTAATGTCATTGTGACCACAATAGTCCAAAGCATATCATCTCCAGCTAAAGTACTACAACTTCCTCTCAGTCTGTCTCTACACACTCTCATTCCCACCAGTCCATTTTGTCCCCAACACAATACTCAGACTGACGTTCTTCAAACAAAAATCATTTCCCATGCTTAAAGTCCTTTAGTCTTCACATTTTCACTTAGAATAAAATCCATCACCCTTACTATGGCCTACACAACACCTCTTTATTGCTACCAAGCTCCAGTCACAGCAGTTTTATCTCCATTACCAGGATGTACCAAGTCATCCCTGAACTAAGGCTTCTGTCCTCTCCTATTTTCTTCGTTTGTAATAATGTTTATCCAAATTTTTATTTGGCTAATGGCTACTTATTTCAATTTAAATTCGACTTGTTCAGTGTAACTTTTCTTTAGCTCCAGGCTAACCTAGCTCAGCCTAGTTTTCATTATTGGAGCATCAATTGTTGATACTCCACTTATCAACAAAGTGATAGCTTCACAGGGTAAAAAAGTTCAAAATGTATGAAACGGTACTCCAGCTAGAGTCAGGCATTATTTTAAAGATGGCAGGGTATGGTTCCAGGTTTCATTCTTTTGGTTCATTATCCAAACAGCAAACAAATAGTACAAATATTTTACCTGAGCTCAAGGATACAAGCATGAGGACAAAGCTCCACAATGACTTTCTAACAAGCAGGACTTGGAAGTCCTCTCCCCCAGGTAAGTGACTCATTCACCAAGTTGGAGAAACCCAGAAACCTTTCACTTCCTAATAGCACATCAGCATGCATGAGTGCACCGTTAAGGTTTAACACATTCTTGCTGGGCAACAGTTAATCACAGCAGCATTCTATTTAATACTGTGACATTAAGTAGTATGGCCTATCCCACAGCCTATCATATGAACAGAAAAGTAATGACTCCCTTCTTCCTAACAAAAAAACACAGACTTTCAGCTTTTTAGCAACTTTGAGATATAATTCACACACCATGCAGTTCACCCATTAAAGGTTCACCATTCAATGGTTTCTGGGATATTGCATTATTATTTTTTTAAGTATGGAGATAAATACATATGTAAAAAACTTTACTATTTTAAGTGTACAATTCAGTGGTATTAATGACATTCACAATGTTGTGCATCTATCGCCACCATCTATTTCCAAAATGTTTTCATCACCCCAGACAGAAACTCTGTATTCCCCATCTTCCCTCCCACTCCAGCCTCTGGTAACCTCTTATCTACTTTTCTGTCTCTATGAATTTGCCTGTTATACATATTTAATATAAGTGGAATCACACAATATTTATCCCTTTATGTCGGGCTTATTTCACTTAGCATGATGTTTTCAAGGCTCATACATATTGTAGCATGTATCATTTCTTCTCTAGGTAACAGTATTCTATGATATGAATATACCACATTTGCTCAGCCATTCATCTGTTAACGGATATGTAGGTTGTTTCCACATTGTGCCTATTGTGATAGTGCTACAATGAACACTGATATACAAGTCTCTGTTTGACTCTCTCTTTTCAATTCCTTTGGATACATAACACAGAACAGAATTGCTGGATCATATGGTAACTCAGTTTAGCTTTTGAGGAACCACCAAACTCTTTTCTATAGCATTCCCACAGCAAAGTTAAGAGGGTTCCAATTTCTCCACATCCTTGCCAACATTTATTATTTTCCATTTTTTTCTGTTTGTGTGTTTTGCTTTTTCCTATAGCCATCCTTGTAGGTGTGTCAGCTGACTTATTTTTGTACAACTAATGCAAATTTGTCCAGGGAGATTACCATCATAATTACCACTACTGCTTCTTCTATAGTGGAGAGATTTAGATTTAAATAAATATAAACGTGGGGCTTCCCTAGTGGCGCAGTGCTTAGGAATCCACTTGCCAATGCAGGGGACACGGGTTCGAACTCTGGTCTGGGAAGATCCCACATGCTGCAGAGCAACTAAGCCCGTGCGCCACAACTACTGAAGCCCGCGTGCCTAGAGCCCGTGCTCCGCAGCAAGAGAAGCCACCACAATGAGGAGTCAGTGCACCACAACGAAGAGTAGGACCCACTCGCCACAACTGGAGAAAGTCCACACGCAGCAACGAAGACCCAGTGCAGCCAAAAGTAAATAAATTAAATAATTTTTTAAAAAAACTAATTAAACGTGTAAACTATACAATTGATTCACAGATGGCAAAGCCATGTAGAATTTTTTTCACATATTCCCAAGACTAGGAAATAAAAATTGTAGAGTAATCAATTGAATGTCTTTTCAATAATTCTCATATTTTGGAGAGAGTACTAGAATTGCTGTTAAATCATTTACCTTTCCCAAGTCTGTTAATTATTTTGCCAATCAAGAGATTTGGGGAGGAGCAAAAACATAGATTGAGAACTAGTTAATGCTAAATACTGTTCAAGCACTTTAAACACACCATATTATCTATTCTTCAGAATAGATAATAATAGGTAGTTGTTATTCTTTCATTTTATAGATAAAAAAATGAAGCTCTAGGAGAACCATATTTACAAAAGGAGCATAGTTAAAATAACAGTGGTTCTCAAAATTTTACTAGATATTCATTTCTGCAGTCAATAAATATGAATTCGGGAGTCAATAAAATCTTGCATACCATCACCAAATATAAAATATAAAAACTATACTGCTTTGCTTAAAGGATGGGGAAAGGCCAGGAGATGTACCCTGAGACCTTGTACACCAAGGCTGCCCATCCATCTGCAGTCAGACATTAAAAAAAAAAAAAAAAAAAGAGTAGATGATACCAGTGTTCTTTAAGCTATAATGTCAGTTGAGTATTTTTATTTAGGAGTCAGAAACAGAGCATAGACAAGTCAGGGTGAAACAGATTACAAACCTAAAAAGTTGGGATACTAATAAACATATCCTGGAAAGAGTCCTAAAATTTTTTTCTATTTTTTAAAAATTTCATGCTTTGGCTGCAGTTGTTGACAATAACATTTTGTATCTTAGTGATGCAAAGAAAACTCTACACTCTTATTCCAAATCAAAGGTAAACAAATCACCTAGACATGATCTAGTATTAAAAGATAAAGGGATTATGGGGAGAAGAATCATCACAGATAGATGAATTCATAATCAGCCTATCTTTTCTTTTCAACACCTTAGATTGTGATCTTCCTGTAAACAATTAGGTCCATGCTTTAGTTCTCTGAAACCACTAGGTTTTGAACAGGAATTACAGGAAGATACTATGGGAAGAGAAAGAATCATTTTGCAAGAAAATAGAAAAGTAATTTGTGGAATCATAATTTTAAAATGAATGGATTGGCACAGAAAAGGAAAAACAAATGATTAAGGATGCAGTTTTAGCGACAGGAAAATAAAGGGAGACTCAGAGAAAAATTAGAAGAATTAGAAGAAAAGGAAAATTTGAAACGTATTATATGAAAAGATAAAACATTAAGGAAGAAAATCTTCCAGATATGTTTGGGAATAAAAATCCATAAAAGCAGGTTGACAAAAAGGAGCTAAAATATCAATCTAAAAGTAAATCATTTCTATTTGAAGATAAAGTAAAATAAATCACTTTTATTTCATTATACATCTGCTGTAGTAAATTTGTCAGTTACACGAAAAAAGTAAATTAATTTCCATTAGTCTTTTTTACTTATATCTAAGCATTCTAGACTCCTAATCACTAGAAGTAGTAATATAGCAATAGAAAATGTTCAAATACTTTATTTAAATAAAAGTAGATTTGCAAAACTCTTGAAATACTATATAGATAGCCAGTGAAAGAGCACCATCTAAATCTTCCTTTACCGGTTTCTTTTCCCATTGACAACTCACGACAATAACAAGAAAGCCAAACCAGACGCTAATTCTTAAGATGAATTTGATGTACTTCTTTAAAAAATAAAACACGAAAGACCAAATACCAATGCCAAGTTCATTGTTTAGGGTCCTACTTATTCTTCATGTATCCTAATCTAACTTTTTTTTCTTTTTTGGTGATTTATGTTTGTTGGTTGATTGGTTGCTCTGAAGTGTGGTTTGTTTTGCTTTATTAGAGTCATTAGTGCCCTGCTATGAATCATTTCTTTGTGTTACAGAAACTGTGGAATGTGATACGTTTCCTTCTAGTGAGGCAGTGTGATGTCAACACTAAGACCATGTGTTTTAAAGAGCCCAACTGTCTAGGTTCACATCCTGTCTCTATTACTCAAAGTTACTCTCTGTGCCTCAATTTTCCCATCTGTTAAGTGAGACTGATAACAATAATACTTACCAGATAGGGCTATGGTAAGGAATAAATTAATGAATATGCATAACATAAGTGCCTTGTGCATAACAAGCACTAAGTTTGGCTATTAAGACGAGAAAGGATGTCAAAAGTTTTATACTCTGAGATTTGTATTTAATCCATCATATTACTTAACCTGAGAAAAAGTTGTTATTCTCAACTTACTTGTAAGCAAAATTATCATGGGTAAATTAGAATTAGCATACTCTTTCCAGCTATAGACATCAGTCTCAAATATAGTTAATATAACTCATTTTAACTATGAAGCATACCAATGAGTACAAGAGACATATTTTTACATAATGTAAATTTATAAATTTAAAAGACAAAGCAATTTTTCATTGACTCTCTTGACACAACTGATTTTATTTTTATTTATTTTTTTAACATCTTTATTGGAGTATAATTGCTTTACAATGGTGTTAGTTTCTGCTGTATAACAAAGTGAATCAGCTATACATATACATACATCCCCATATCCCCTCCCTCTTAAGTCTCTGTCCCACCCTCCCTATCCCACCCCTCTAGGTGGTCACAAACCACTGAGCTGATCTCCCTGTGCTATGCGGCTGCTTCCCACTAGCTATCTATTTTACATTTGGTAGTGTATATATGTCCATGCCACTCTCTCACTTCTTCCCAGCTTACCCTTCCCCCACCCTGTGTCCTCAAGTCCATTCTCTACGTATGCATCTTTATTCCTGCCCTGCCCCTAGGTTCTTCAGAACCAATTTTTTTTTTTTTTTTTAGATTCCACATATATGTGTTAGCATAAGGTATTTGTTTTTTGCTTTCTAACTTACTTTACTCTGTATGACAGATTCTAGGTCCATCCACCTCACTACAAATAACTCAACTTCACTTCTTTTTATGGCTGAGTAATATTCCATTGTATATATGTGCCACATCTTCTTTATCCATTCATCTGTTGATGGACACTTAGGTTGCTTCCATGTCCTGGCTATTGTAAATAGAGCTGCAATGAACATTGTGGTATATGACTCTTTTTGAATTATGGTTTTCTCAGGGTATATGCCCAGTAGTGGGATTGCTGGGTTGTATGGTAGCTCTATTTTTAGTTTTTTAAGGAACCTCCATAGTAGATGTATCAATTTACATTCCCACCAACAGTGCAAGAGGCTTCCCCTTTCTCCACACCCTCTCCACCATTTACTGTGTGTAGATTTTTTGATGATGGCCATTCTGACTGGTGTGAGGTGATACCTCGTAGTTTTGATTTGCATTTCTCTAATGATTAGTGATGTTGAGCATCCTTTCATGTGTTTCTTGGCAATCTGTACATCTTCTTTGGAGAAATGTCTGTTTAGGTCTTCTGCCCATTTTTGGATTGGGTTGTTTGTTTTTTTGATATTGAGCTGCATGAGCTGTTTGTATACCTTGGAGATTAATCCTTTGTCACTTGCTTTGTTTGCAAATATTTTCTCCCATTCTGAGGGTTGTCCTTTTGTCTTGTTTATGGTTTCCTTTGCTGTGCAAAAGCTTTTAAGTTTCATTAGGTCCCATTTGTTTATTTTTGTTTTTATTTCCATTGCTCTAGGAGGTGGGTCAAAAAGGATCTTGCTGTGATTTATGTCATAGAGTGTTCTGCCTATGTTTTCCTCTAAGAGTTTGATAGTCTCTGGCCTTACATTTAGGTCTTTAATCCATTTTGAGTTTATTTTTGTGTACGGTGTTAGGGAGTGTTCTAATTTCATTCTTTTACATGTAGCTGTCCAGTTTTCCCAGCACCACTTATTGAAGAGGCTGTCTTTTCTCTATTGTATACTTCTGCCTCCTTTATCAAAGATAAGGTGACCATATGTGCATGGGTTTATCTCTGGGCTTTCTATCCTGTTCCACTGATCTATATTTCTGTTTTTGTGCCAGTACCACACTGTCTTGATTTCTGTAGCTTTGTAGTATAGTCTGAAGTCAGGGAGCCTGATTCCTCCAGCTCCGTTTTTCTTTCTCAAGATTGCTTTGGCTATTTGGGGTCTTTGACACAACTGATTTTAAAATAAAAGTTGATAAATTTAAATTCCTTCAAAGTATGGATCTTAATGAAATATTTGGGTAGTCATAAAATATTATTCTCTGAACTTTTGAAGGAAAAAAAAAAGAGTTCTGTCTGGAATTAAATAAACTTAAAACCTAAAAATACTGACACCAGACAATTTAACTAAATCTTGGGGAAATGGTTCAACAGTTATCTCCAAAAACTTTCAATCTGTTAGGAGACTATGTCTTTAATCATAACTATGAGCAACACTATTTAAAAAAAGGGAAAGGAAAAAAGGTGGAGGGTAGATAGGAGGAGGAGAAAGGGAGAAAAGTAAAAGTCACTAGAACCCAAGAAACAAATCCAGGGATTGGCCCAATTTTAGTTATTTTACTGAAAAGCAGATGAACATAAGATTTGTTAAGGCTAGAAATCACATAATTATAAGTAGATCTGGATAATAAAAGGTATGTTACTTAGGAGGTAACTTGGAAGTCCATTAGACATTTATTTGAAGGTAGATTTATAGCTGTCACAAAAGTCAGTAAATTATGTCTGTCATTATAATAATACATTGAGTCACTTTTATATGCCCGGGGTGTACAAAGAATACCAAACCCCTTTCCAAGACCCTATAGTCACTGTCAGTCCACTACTTGTTTAAAAAACAAAACAAAACAAAATACCAACTTAAAAATAATCTGTTGTTTTAGAAGTAGAAGAAGAAAAATAAGATGTGAAAAGCAAATATAGGACACAAAGACAGTTAAGGAGAATAGAAGTTAGAAGAGGATTCAGATTCTATAAGATAAAGACGGGCCCCTTTCTCAGATACAGTAAAATACCCTACTTTATTGTGACTGAACTTTGTGTTTAACCTCATTACCTTCTTTGAACAATAAATAAGTTCATATTTGGATAAAAGCTATTTGGGGATGAGAAACAGGGACAATAGCAAGGAGATAAGATTTGTATTGAAACTATCATCTATAACTTAATATGAATTAATTTAGTAAAAATTAATTTCTTCCAACATTTCATGAGCTCATCGACACAATGTAGAGGAGGCTTAGACAGAGGTAGTAAGGGATAATTGTGGAATTTGGAACATGCTATAGAATGATTCTGTGCTACTCTATCACTCTCCCAGCTCCCAACTCCCAAAAAAGTAGAGTCAGAGGGACTGAAGTTTGAATAAACAGAAAAGTGACATAATAAAAAAAGATGAAGATGCATAAAGATAGGCTGAAAGTGTTGAAAACAAAATTTAACTCATTATTCTATCTAGGCTACTCCTGCACCTAAGGGACATAAAAAAACAAATGCTTTTCCTGTCCCTCTTGAACCACAACTCCCCTTGACTACCAGTTCTGAACCTATGAGAACTGTAGCCCATATACTACTTTGTAGAGTAAATAAGCTTTGGGGGCTATCCGGTTATCCAAACACAATTCATAACTTTATTTCTGTAGAAAAACATGTTGTTAATTCCAAATTTCACACAAACTATTTGAAACAACCTGTTCACAAGTTTGGGACAGCTTGCACACTGTGTGTTTTGGATTTAAGAAGTTAAATAACACCTTACTGGATAAAAATGTATTATGACACGTGATTCATACAACTATTATTAATCTTCAATAAATTCGGCTGGAGTAAGTACCCAAAGGTGTGCTAGCTTAATTTAAACCTCTGCAAAATTTGCTGGTAATTTTCCAAGAACAGATTGACTCATGATATTTTCAATGTCCAAAAATTTGCCTTTCAGTCATAAACTAAAGAATACCATGTTGCACATTTCAACACTTACATCTTCAATCTTAAATAAAAATGCAGTCTAAATGTGGCCAATAACAAACATGAACCAGTCAAGAATATCAAAGTTTCAAACTGTTTCATCTGATTTATTTTTAATATAGGAAACAAAACTTTGGAATTAGTAATAGAAAGCATGTGCAGATTAATTACACACAAAAACTAAAACATGAGACTACAGATGTGGTACCAAGCTCTCCCAAATACACCACTTGCTATTGCTATACGTAATTTTTCCAGGCTGTTCAGTGTCCTTTGCAGTCATTATCCAATCCTACTTCACAATGTATGTTAGAAATAAGGTGAAATATTTGCTTTCAAACTATATGATAAAGAATTTATTGCCTTTATCATAAATCAATCTACAGCTAAGTCAGTAAGAACCTGTAGATTTTTCTCGCTCTGGGTTCCATACCTAGCTGTAAATTATGTCATTCATTTATTTGAAATTTAAGATCAGTATCAACATTAACAGAAAGTTACCTAATAACTGTCTGATTTGTGCATCCCTATAAAAGAAGCAAATTTCCCACGTACTCTACTAGATAATTTATCACCATCAGATACTACATATAAAAAATTTGAGTATTTAGGAAACTTTAAACCATCTATCACATCACTTCTTTCCTCCTTTAAGTTTTTAGATGTATTTTTTTCCTTAGTTCTTTTAATCATTGCTTCTCTGAATTTAAATAATATACTTAAATAATATTTTAATATCAGTTAAGGCTATATCTACTTAATTTTTGCTATGAAACATGAGGTAATTAGTAAGCCTTTTCTCTACCCCTCCTCCTCCCTCACCTCAAAAACATTAGCTATAATTTTATTTTTATATTATGAAGTTTTATCATTCAGATCCTTTTTGTCACATTTTGACCACTGTAGGTTAGAAAAGTTTTATAAAAGATAGCAATTAACACTGACAATATTGTTTTTAACTGTAGACTGAGATGTATTATTGGCCTCACAAAAATGTAATCTTATGTCTTAATTTTTTATCTTTGAAGGGGAACCTTCTAAGCATCAGTATCTAACAAATTCTCTTTCATTTACTTTCTGGCTTCCTTCCCCTCTTATGGTCATACTTCACTGCCTGAATTTCATATATGCATTTTCTAAGATTTCTTTTTTTTTTTTCTGGTTGATCCTCTTGAATAATCTTTTTGTACAAGGCAAGTTAATAATAACCTAAGTTATTGCATGACAGTGTCTTTTGCATAATATAATATCTTTTTGTCCTTCCAACTTTGAAGACATTGCTTCATTTTCTTTGAATATTCACTGCTGCTGGTGACATTTTTTTTTGACATCTTTATTGGAGTATAATTGACTTACAGTGGTGTGTTAGTTTCTGCTGTATAACAAAGGGAATCAGCTATACATATACATATATCCCCATATCTCCTCCCTCTTGCATCTCCCTTCCACCCTCCCTACCCCACCCCTCTAGGTGGTCACAAAGCACCCAGCTGATCTCCCTGTGCTATGTGGCTGCTTGCCACTAGCTAGCTATTTTCCATTTGGTAGTGTGTATATGTCAGTGCCACTCTCTCACTTCACCCCAGCTTACCCTTCCCCCTCCCCATGTCCTTAAGTCCATTCCCTACGTCTGAGTCTTTATTCCTGTCCTGCCCCCAGGTTCTTAGAACCTTCTTTTTTTAGATTCCATACATACGTGCTAGCATATGGTATTTGTTTTTCTCTTTCTGACTTACTTCACTCTGTATGACAGACTCTAGGTCCATCCACCTCACTACAAATAACTCAATTTCGTTTCTTTTTATGGCTGAGTAATATTCTATTGTATATATGTGCCACATCTTCTTTTTCCATTCATCTGTTGATGGACACTTATCCACGTCCTGGCTACTGTAAATAGAGCTGCAGTGAACATTTTGGTACCTGACTCTTCTTGAGTTATGGTTTTCTCAGGGTATATGCCCAGTAGTGGGATTGCTGGGTCATATGGTAGCTCTATTTTTAGTTTTCTGAGGAACCTCCATACTGTTCTCCATAGTGGCTGTATCAATTCACATTCTCACCAACAGTGTTGGAGGGTTCCTTTTTGCTGGTGACATTTTAATGTCAATAATACTCTGATTCCTTTAAATGTAATTTTTCTCCATATATGTATATACACATATATATGCTTTCAATTTATATGATACATCATATAGATCATATATATCATATGAATATAAAATTCTGGGAGGGGGACGAGTTCTAAATCTGAACAGAATGTGGATGGAAGGTATGGAAATATCCTTAATATGGCTACCATCAATACTGGGAGGTAACAGCAACAAAGAATCCTAACCCATATATGGGTACATGTTTCAAAATGCTTTTCTTTTAACAATTTCCATTTTATGCTTATCTTATTCCTATAGTATCTATAAAATATGCCAACATGACAATAATTCTGACCTCCTCCTATTTATCATTTCAGACAGAAAGAGAGAGGACACTGTCCTTCTTTCCTCCTCACCCTCCGCCCCACATGTCATGCTGCATCTGCTCTTCATCCCCACCTCTCTCCCACAGAACCACATGGCTCCTGAGCTACATCTTGGGCCCAAGAGTGAGCACCCAGCAACAAAGTCTTCCCTGGGAGGCTGGGCTAGTGAAAACCTGGGTAAACGCTGGCAGTGGCTTGGGCTGTTTGGACAAGTACTCCTTCTGTATCCTTGAAGTATGGTATAGAAGAGCAAGAAGTGGGGTCTTGGGTCTGCATGGGTGTATACCTTTGGCCACTCATATTCTTCTCTTTGGACGTCATGATCAGAACAGGGCCAACATCGGTCCCTCTAAATGCTCTGATAGTCTGAGTCTAAACCTAGAGGTGTTAAGAGATTTCAAACACTTTCAAATTATGTCTGTATGGTAGGGCTCCTCAACCAGTAGCCAGGATCTACTAAGAGATCTCCAAGTCTAATTTCACTACCTACACACCTCCCTTGGACTCTTTAAGATGTGTTGGGGTTTTTTTAATTGTGTTAATTCCCTGACAGTGACTAACTACACCTAGGCTATCACCACAATATGTTATTTTTCTGTGTACATGTTATACACACACACACACACACACACACACACACACACACACACAGGTGAGCAGCTTGGTTTTCACTTCTGATTGATTTAGTTCACTTTTTTTCAAAGAAAATCATTGAATATGGCCATTAAAAAATTATTTCTGAATGAGGAATCCTGAAATATAGGATGACGTTTGTTTTATTTTCCAAGATATAAGTTCTTAGGCATATTTCTTCAAGAGGCTCAGAAATGTTGTCAAATTAATGTTCATTTCTTCTAAATTCTCAGTATCCAATAGTTATTCTTCCCAGTTCATAAATATAATTCCTTGTTTTCTACAAGTGCACTCAATGATTACTAGGAAAATTAACTAGAGTTCCTCATACACTGATATGTGAAAACATTGCCTATGTCACTGTAATATTTATGGCAACACTCTATTGTAATATATAATATTGATTTAACAATTTAAGAAGTCCTGTAGTGTACTTCCTACAGGGCAGAGACCATATTGTTTTCTATATGTGATCAGCATCCAGCATATTCAATGAAGTAGGATTGATGGGGGACAGGCACATAGAATGATCTCCTTGATAAGGAAGTGAGCACTAAAGAAGCTTTTGAACTTGAACTCTAATTCTAAGCCTTGGGAAATGTATTTGGAAAAAGTATTTTGAATGAATAAAATCATAACCTGCCTATTTTTCATAAAAGCCCATTTTTATGACCTACAGAACAATTCCTCTCTCTACCTCACAGTTTTCACCCTCAAGCCAGGAGACATGCCACATTCACTTCTGAAGTTGGAAAGAACTGGAATGCTTATAACATTCAAGTAGTCGTAACTTTTTCCACTTCCTTTATATATATGGTACAGACAACTGGGCAGTGGGGGTGGAGAATCATTGCTGTTTTTATTCATAAGCCAATGATTCTCCTAAATCTCCATTCAGAGATATGTATGAATGCATCAAAAGCCCCACAGTGGTCATTCGTTCTGAATAAATCAGGGATGCTGCAATGGTATATAGTTGATGGTAATCATGGTTTGGTGACTGAGAGTCTTAGTACCAGTCAATGACACTGGAGTTTTTAATGTTACTTACTCTACTCCTTAAGGGAGCACTTCTCAGTGGAAATACATATATATATATATATAATTTTAAGTTTTCTAAGTAACCACATTTTTTAAAAGTTAAAGAAAAGGTGAAAATAATTTGAATAATTGACTTAACCCAATATATCCAAAATATATTCAATTCTACATTTAATTATATTAAAAATAATATATTTTAAATTCATATTTTCTTACTAAGCCTTTGAATCCAGTGCATAGTTAGCACATCTTCATTTGGACTAGCCAGATTTCAAGTGCTCAACAGTCACATCCAGTGGCTACCCTGTGAGACAGCACAGCAGATGTGTCATTTTATGCCTTTGCCAGCCCTTTTCAGGTTCTTGCAAACCATCAAACCCAGCACAATCAAGAACCTGAGCTAATCTTGGAGAGCAAGCAGCAGAAAATAATCAGGCTTTCCAGTCACTGGGATCTGGAGTCCACTGTGCTGATCCAAGCCCTGATGCCCGAGGTCCCTAAGGGAAGCCTTAAGCATCTGTGTTTAGAAATGGGCAGGCAGTGTCCTCACCACTTTATACCAATAATAGGGCATTGGAACAGACTGTGTGGTGCTTTGGGGACTTGTAAGCATCCTCTGCTCCCCTCTCTCTTCAACCTCTTTTGGGTAGCTCCAATGCTCAAGTCATGCCTTCCAATCAGATGTTTAGTTTCACCAAAGGTAATGAGATGGTAGCACTGTGCCATCCTGGTATAATATGAATAATCATGGGAGCAGAATGTTGGTCTTTGAGATGTGTCTTTCATCTGAGGTCACCTGAGCAGTTACTGCAGAAGAGGGCCTCAGTTTTCCTCACCTGTAAAATCAGGAGTTGGGCTGGATGAACTGGGAAGTTCCTTCCTATGCTAAAAATTATACAATTACTATATAAATTAGGTAAATATCATAAAGTCAAAAATCTGAAATAATTCACTCAAACCTTTTAAATTTAGAATTATAAGAAGTACATTCTAAATCTATGAAAAGCTGAATTTATAAAATGTTATTGCAGAAAAAGGGTTTTATTTTTTTAAATACAAAATGAGATTTCTATAGAATGGATGTTGACCAAGAACATATTTACACACTGGATTACCCTTAAATTTTGTTCCAATTTACAATTTGTCAAATTATTTCACGTGGCGCAAGGGAAGTTATTTTTACTGATAAAAGTTTACAACGGTGTCCTTTAAACATATTTTAAAATGAAATGAATTAAAACAGAAATTAAACAAAATTAAAAAACAAAACAGAACTGCCCTGGTGGCACACTGGTTAGGAATCCACCTACCAATGCAAGGGACACGGGTTCAGGCCCTGGTCCTGGAAGACCCCACATGCCGCGGAGCAGCTGAGCCCGTACGCCACAACTACTGAGCCTGCGCTCTGGAGCTCGCAAGCCACAGCTGCTGAGGCCCACACGCCTAGAGCCCTTGCTCTGCAACGGGAGAGGCCAGTGCAATGAGAAGCCCACGCACCACAGTGAGGAGTGGCCCCCACTCGCCACAACCAGAGAAAAGCCCACGCATAGCAACGAGACTCAACGCAGCCAAAAATTAAAAAACAAAACAAAGCTCAACGTGTAGCGTGGAAAATCATAGTCCTCAAGAATGATCGGAGGCAACGACAGAAACAGCGTAATTTCTAAATTATTTTCCAACTCTGAGACTACAGGCTCAGAGAAAAACGTTTTCAAAAGGACAACCTCTCCTCTTGTGATTTCTCTCAATACTTCTTTCATATATATACATATGTCTTTTACATAGTCATTGGCCCTTTTATTTAGTAACTATATATTAAAAAGCTATTATAGGCCAGTACTGTGCTAAGCATCAGAGAGATAATAATGGAAACCTTACGGAAATTGAGGGAAACAGACAAGTGAAAACATTCTGTAGTAAGCACTACAAGTGGAGTAAGTTTGGATTACAAGGGCCTACAAAGTGCACAAAGGAGCAAAGGAGAAACGTCTAGCTCCATCTTGGATCAGTCAGGGAAAGCTTTCTAGGCAGGAGACTTTTCAACTGAAGCTGAGCCCTGGGTGACTCAGAAACCCAGCAAGGAGTGGAAGCAGGAGCTGGTTGGAGGAGGTCAGCATGTTTCCTGCAAAGGATCTCACCGCGCTCACAATTCTAGAAGTAAGAGAGAATGTGGCCCATTTTGTGAAACAGCAGGGTTTCCAGTATGGTTGGATCACCAACTACAGGGAAGGTGTGAAGAGACACTGGGTGGAAATGTATAATCTGGGTTCTTATCACCAATGTCTGATACATGAGGGAATCAGTAGCAATTATCTGAATGAGTGAACAGTTGAAAATGCCAAAATAAGGGTAAATTTCAAGCTATACACATTTTCATTCTGTGAAACTATCGCTCCCATTAAATTGGCACTAGGGCTTCCCTGGTGGCGCAGTGGTTGAGAGTCCGCCTGCCGATGCAGGGGACACGGGTTCGTGCCCCGGTCCGGGAAGATCCCACGTGCCGCGGAGCGGCTGGGCCCGGGAGCCGTGGCCGCTGAGCCTGCGCGTCCGGAGCCTGCGCTCCGCAACGGGAGAGGCCACAGCGGTGAGAGGCCCGCGTACCGCACATGGTGTTTATCTTTTATCTCTGTATCCCAGTAGCTAGCACAGTGCCTGGTACACAGTGGTTGTGCAGATGAATAGAAGAATGAATGGTAGAGTACCGACAAAGAACACGGGCTTTGACGTTGGAATTTGACTTTGCCCCAGGTAGTTATATAATTTTGGGCAACTTAAACATTGGAGGGTTGTTGTATGGAGGCTAAATATAATAGTGTGCATAGAACACTATGTGTTTAGCGTAGAACACATAGTAAATATTCAATAAAATTTAGCTATTATTTTGATTCTAAGATAATCGTTATCATTGCAGGTGTTCAATAAATAGTAGTGATCACTAGAACCCTTTCTAGACCAAAGTGTAAAGTGGTAATCTGTGACGTTTCCTACCTGTAGAGCCTTCCCCCAAATACTTTGAAACCACCAGTGGATTGAAAGAAGGAGTGAAAACAGACAGAAATCGATGGAAGTCACCGTCAGGGAAAATCCTCTGCCAAGCGAGCTCAGTGGCAGCGTGAGACAATGCCTCCTGCCATCGGATTACAGTAATTGCACTGCCACTGGCGTTTTACTAAGAGTTTTGCCTCCTTTACATACTTCTTTCTCAACTCCAGAAGTTTTCCCTAAAAAAAAAAAAAAAAAATTGGCACTAAACGCTTAACTTAGACTTTGCTGTAGATCTAGAAAATCAAAGTTTGAAAATGTGGCTTAGTAAATACTGAGCAGACATTTGATATAATGGACAGATAAAAATAATCATAATTAGTACATCAATTGTTTCTTTATAAGTATGTATTGGAAAATGCTTTAAAGTTGTGTGTTCTCTTAAGCATTTTAAGCATCCCCTCTGCAAGCTCAAATACTACAAACTTCATTTGCATCACTTTTTCGTTGTTATTGAAGAGAGAAACTACTGCCCAACATTTGTAAAACAGCTATATATTCTAAATGGGTGAAATCAAGGTGATTAGTTTTTTACTATATTTCTGCTTTTATACATTTCCTTCTTTAACCAATATTAAGTAGACATGCATTCTAAAAGCAGACAACTTAAAGTTTGTAATTAAATTACAATGGCCAAGTTGGGTCTACACTTTCTCACAATATGTGACCTAAGGAGTGTGCACAGTGCACAAAAAGAACTTGAAAAAAATTGAAATACCATGGCTAAGTGAGAAACTTTCACAGATACACAAAGAAAATCCACTCCCCTTCCTTGAAATGCATTTTCATTTTTTGTTTCCGAGAAGAAAAGCAAAAGGGAACCTTTGTTAGTTTCTTATTGCTGCTTTAACAAATTATCACAAGCTTAGTGGCTTAAAACAACACACAATTATTGTTTCATAGTTTTGGAGGTCATAAGTCCAAAAGGGGTCTCACTGGGGCTACAGTCAAGGTTTTGGCAGGGCTGCATTCCTTTCTGGAAGATCTTGGGGAGAATTTGTGTTGTTTTGCCTTTTCTAGCTTCTTGCGGCTGCCTGCATTACTTGTCTGGTGGTCCCCATCCATGTTCACAGTCAGCAATATTGAGTCTTTCTCAGAATGCCGTCTCTCCGCCTCCTTCCTCCCCATTTAAGGAGCCTTTTGATTATACTGGGCCAACCTGGATAATCCAGGATGCTCTCTTTATTTGAACTGATTGGCAATCTCAATTTCATCTGCAATTTTAATTCCCACTTGCTATGTCATATAACATATTTTTTATAGGTAGCAGGGATTAGCGTGTGGATATCTTGACCAGGGGGCGGTAGGGGGGTGATATTTGGCCTACCATAGAAACTATCAGAGTAAGAAAAATTTTAACCTGTATATTAACTGTATTTTATTTTGTCCAGTAAGATTTGATTGGAACATGATGTCAGGCTTTCATAGAATCTCAGAGAATAAGTAAGACAAAAATCCCTGTCTTCATGAAGTTTGCAGAGAGAAAGTACAAATCACATGTACAAAGTAAAAATCTTTTGGGACAAGGAACTTTCATCATTTTAAGTACTCATTAAGTTAAAAAATAATGTTATTTACCAACATCAATCAAATTAATTTAATAATGTAGCAATAATAACAATTATATTTCATTTCATGACTCATTATACACTGTTAAAAGAACAAAATATATCTTTCATCAATTGGGTGACTCATAAGTCCATAGAGAAAGTAAAAAAATTTAGTCAATCAACTGACTGAGCTACATGATTCTAAACAACTGATTTGAATGACCTTTTTATATTTCATCAACACGAATGATTTTTCTTCACTGAAGTGACAGACCATTATAGTATCAAGTAGGGGTGTACCAGATTTACAAAGTATCAATGAATGCCTTCCTTTAATGGTCTAGGAAAGAAAAGAAATAGTTTGGGGATCATAATTCCCATCTATGATCCTTCAAAGACTTGTGTTACAAACTTTACCAAGTTAGCAAAGTTTTTTCTTTTTTCTTTTTTCTTTTTTTTTTTTTTTTTTTTTTTTTGCGGTACGCGGGCCTCTCACTGTTGTGGCCTCTCCCGTTGCGGAGCAAGGCTCCGGATGCGCAGGCTCAGCGACCATGGCTCAAGGGCCCAGCCGCTCCGCGGCATGTGGGATCTTCCCGGACCAGGGCACGAACCCGTGTCCCCTGCATCGGCAGGCGGACTCTCAACCACTGCGCCACCAGGGAAGCCCAAAGTTTTTTCTTTATACTCCATTCTCCTCCAGGAAAAGAAAAGAAAAAACTTAAAATTCTACTTTAAGTTTCTCTTCTTTTTGTGCTAATCAAAAACTCACCTAAAAAAAATTATTCCTTAACTCTCTGTGAGAAAAAAAAATTATTTATTTTCTTTTCTCAGCTACAAATGTTGTAGAGTTCAGTTAATTAACAGATTTAACAGATTAACTTGTTATTACAGTTAATAAGGCTAACTTTAGTGATTGATTTAGCATGCTATTGAATGACTACTAAGTGTTAGTACTATTCTAGAAGGTGTGGATATAGTAGAAAATGAGACAGACAAGGGGAGACAAAAAAATCCATAAATAAACCAGAGAAAAAGACCAAATGGTGATAACTGCTATGCATAAAATTCAAATGAATGACGTGATCTAGAGTGAACTGGTGTCCAGATTGTGTGGTCAGAGATGCCTCTCTCAAAGGATGACATTTAAGCTGAGATCAAAATAACAAGGAGAAGGCAACCACGCATAGATTGGTAGAAGTACATGCCAGTGGTCCAGTGGGAGCACTGATGGAAGTAAGCATTAATGCAAACTGGTAATGTTTGAGATACGGAAGACCAGTGGAGCTGGAACATAGTAGGCTAGTAGGCTAGAAGGACAATAATACAAAACGATCTTAGAGGGGCAGCCACAACCACGTCATAGAGGATTCTGAATGCCATGGTAAAATAGATGACAGGATTTCACTGAAAGGCTTAAAGCAAGAAGAGGAAATTATATGATATACGGTATAAAAAGATTATCCTGGCTGCTATGGGAAAGGATAACCAATTGTAAGAGGGTAAAACAGGAAGTAGAAAAACAAAACAAGATTTTATTACAGTAATCCAAGTGAGAGGTGATGGTAATTTGATTAAAATAACGTAGAAGAAATGAGAAAAAAATGACTGGCTTTGTGTTACCTTTTGGGGGTAGTACAAAAGATTTGGTGACTGACTGGTTGTGGAAGAGATAAAGATAAGAATCAAAAATAACTCACAGGTTTCTGAGTTGAGAAAGTGGTTGGAAGATCATGCTATTTACAGTGATAGAGAAGACAAACAGAAGAGGAGGTTTGTGGTGAAAACGAAGAATTCTATTTTGCCTAGGTTATATTTGAGATCCTTACCAGACACCTGGGTAGGGATGTCAAGTAATCAGTTGAATATACAAATATAGGAATTCCAGGAAGAGATCTGGACTGACAATAAAAATTTTAAGGTCATCAGACTATTGATGGATTTTGGTATACAAGACTGCATTAGGCCACCTAGGAAGAGTAAATAGGTAGAGAAGAGAGCTTGAGACATAGAAAAGGTGTGTGAGGACTGAAGGAAATTAATGTCTATTGCATTCAGTATTTTGGATTAGCTTCTTTGGATCATGGGAGATATATGTATGTAAGGTCAAGCAAAAGAATTTGAGAGTTATGTGGGAGAGAGGTATAGGAAGGTCCCAGTTAAGGGAGAAGACCAAAAATTAGCAAAGCACTAATAATGGGATTATATGATTTCCTTCAGAAGTGCTTAACAGTCAGGTAGAGAAACAGAAAATGTTGTTTAAACCAAAGTGGATGTCGTAAAAGAGGGAAGTGGGACTTTGAAGCTCTCATAAGAGTACAAGAAGTGATACCCAAATGGGTCTGGAATCAACAGGGAATTGAGTGAAGTTGAAGGAACTGATAGGTAAAGAAAGAGAGAAGACTCAAAGTATTAAAATTTCGTTAAGACTGAAGACAAGGCTAAGTGGCGCTCACACAGAATACAGTGTGAACAGTGTTTCCTGGAGTCAGCCTACGTGGCGCCCTTAGAGTAGAGCTGGAGAAATAGAAGATTGCAGTTAGTCTTGAATAGGAAGTTATGATTTCAGCTGTGGGACATTTCTGAGTGATGATAAGAAACAGAGATTGGTCATGTGAATAAATGACCTTACAGATTGTTTGTAAGATTGACTGAGTGTAGAATGTTGAACAGACAGTCCATGAACGCTAAAGTCATCTAAGAAAGAGGCATGAAAACTGTCACAACAGATGACATTAAAAAATCAGCAGGGCTTAACTTTAGAAAGAGAAGACACTGATATACAAAGAAAAACTTATTTAAATAAACATTATTCAGATTTAAAAGTATATGAAGAGATAGTGTCATTATGAACCATAATACAATTCTAGGGGGGAAAAAGAAGAAAAGAGAGCGAAATACAGGGAGGGAGGGAGGGAGGGAAAAGGGAATAAAAAGAAAGTAAGGAAGATAGGTTTTGACAAATCAGGACCAAAGGACAGTGCTACAGATTATGGCATCTATCCCATTAATTGCATTATTCTCTTAAACTGTCTCTGTCTTGTTCCCATCTGGTCCATCTTTACAAGACTTCACAAGAGAGCTTTTCAAAATGCAAAATGGATCACAGCACTCACCTCCCTAAACCCTTCAATAGCTTCCTATTATCCACAGAATAATATCCAAGCTCCTTAGTGTGGCAATCAAGGACCTTGATGATCTGACCATTGCCTATTCCTCCAGACACATTTCCACCACATTCCCTGTAATTCCCTTGCAATACAATTATTTTCCTTCCATACCAGTACCATGCCACTTCTCACATCTGTGTTATGCTCAGGCTACTCTCTTTAACTCTGATGTACTTTGAAAACTACATCACATTCTCTGTAACGCCTTCCCTATTCTGCACCTGTCCCATTGTCCATTTCCTGACAGCTCTATGCCAAAAGAGTACCATTACCCAATTACTGCCTAGACACTTCTGTATCTTCTACTTGCTTCTATTATTCCATACATTCCCCTATATTCTTTGTTAGCAAGGTCTCTAAGCTTCTCAAGGGCACAAACATTGTCAGTTTCTTTAGGACCTAGCAAAATACCTATTACATAATAGGTGCTCAATAGTTTGCTGAATAGATGTTATCTAATAGAAGATGGAAGGCTTGATAGAGAATTAATGAAAGATGCTACATACATAAGGTAGAAGGTTTGAATAGCAATCAGACAAGGCTAGAACATTTTTTACATTTTTCTAGGATACCGTTAGACTTAAATTTAACTGTTTATATATGTGAATTTTCTTATCCAAAACCCCAGAGGCCAAATGAGCTTCAGAATACTGAAAAAATTGGATTAGAGAAACATAATATGGTGTATATACCATATATTACATAGAACTACCAATGAGGTCTAGGGCAATATTCCATAATCAAATACGTTGATATTTCTGCCATGACATATAAATATCCACACTAAATAACCAGCCTCTTGTCAGGTCCATTTAGGTTTTCCTCTAAATGAATTACCAAAAATTGTATGATACATTTCCAACATTCCAATTACAAAATGACCTGGGAATTCCCTGGCCGTCCAGTGGTTCGGACTGGGCACTTTCACTGCCAGGCCCAGGTTCAATCCCTGGTCAGGGAACTAAGATCCTGCAAGCCATGCAGCACAGCCAAAAAAAAAAAAAAAAAAAAAAAAAAAAAAAAATTACATATATGACTTACAAAAAAATTTCAGAACTGTAAATAAGTTATTGTAAACCTGTACTAAAATACTATTTTGGAGAAACTAAGAAATTCTTAGTCAATATTGTCACAGGAAGTTACTACTGTAGCTACTTCAGTTGTTAATAAAATAATGTATTAACATAATGGATCAAATGCAGTAACCAGATAAATGAATATAGGACGTATTTTTTTAACTTTTTGTATAATTATGCAGGTTGAGTACTTAAAAGAATAGAACACAAATAATATAGACCTAATCATTTACAGTCTAAGAAAAGACTTCCTGGACTGATCCATAACTCTCTGGTAACACTTTAGACTGGCTTCAAAACCATCTTGTCAATAATTCCCAGTGTCACTTGTTAGAATGTCTTTGGCACTTTAAAGACAGAGGCAATACAAAACTTATTTTCTACCGTGCAGCTTTCCAAAAATCCTATTTCTTGCACACAAATAATGCTATCAACCTTCAACATCATCAACAGCAAAAACAAAAGTAGTAAATTTGCAGTTCTAGGAAATCCTGATTAGTGTGGGTTGAAGCTTATTAAAGAAGAAAATTCCTTCTTTAATAAGTTTCCTTAAAATCTGTATCTCAATAGCTTCCAAATATTTTCTGAAGAGTGTCGATATTGATCTGGCAACACCTAGAATTTTAGTTAACGATGAGACATTTTAAAAAGCTAGATTGTTCTCTTTATTGTCCTCGGGTAGAATATTACTTCAGAAGCAGAAACTTACGTGCTGCAAAAAAAAAGATTCTTTCCCT
>NW_006770652.1:531228-553631 GCF_000442215.2 Lipotes vexillifer
AATTGATTTATTAACTTGAACATACTTATTGGCATTGTTTCAAAGTGAAATTGTATAAATAAACTATTTAAAAGATTTAATACTCCATTTGCAAAGCAGCCATCAATAACAATTTCTTTTATAATATGAATTGTTAAAATAATAAGTCACTCAGAAGTTTAATATATTTTCTTTATTTCCACAGATGCATCTTATTTTCAGAAAAATATTTTCCATGAGTTCTCTCTCACTGTCCAATAATCACTGACTGTCAAGAAACAATTGTCTTTAGGACTCTTAAGAATGCAGGTATGGTCAATCATTTAAACATACACTTTTTTTCATAATTTCTTCTTTGAGGTCCATATTACACAACATAGTAACATTTAGAGCCAAAAAAGAAAGGAAACTTTCCTTTCATTATATAACAAGTTCCTCAAAGCCAACATGAACTTTTTGAAGTTCTACTGAAAATTTGGTTAGATAGCTCTAAGTCACAACCATAAAAGCCTGCATGACAAGAGACACATCCATGCTGGTATCACTTCTACTGAACCACTCTGCACAGGAGGATGTGGAAGAAAGAAGAGTGATAACAAAATGATGATAACCTTTTACTTCTCATTCTGCTCATCTCTTACCTTCCTTATCAATGGGCATACTGAAAATTAATCCCACAGGGGGGATTGGGGTACTTCCACAAAGAGTTATTCCATTCCTGTGTTGGACACTGAATACTCAGAATTTGTGATAATCCACTCTCTGGGTCCATAGGTTAGATATCACAGCCAATTTGGAATTTAAAAACCCCATAAGTCACTTCACATTTACTGATGCTATTCAAAACAATAAATATATGATCAATGAAATACTGAATTTCAGTTTCAACAAGCTGACTTCACAGTGACATTGATTTCAAATCACTTCCTTTTAAATACAAGCCATATAAAAGAATAGAACATCGGTATATCAGAGTATTGAAACAAACAAACAAACAAAAACAGAACAAAAGAAACCCACATAGACAATTTAGTATCTGACTTTAATCTAGTTTAAGAATACACAAGTAGATTTAGTCCCCAGACACAATGTTTACTTTTTCAGTTGGAGCAGCAAAGCAAGTAAATGCTGTCACATCAGACAAGACTCCAAATTGTCATCATGACAACTTCATCTCAGACTGTCAACATGCCACACATTTCTCCGGATACCTCTGTGGTACAGACTCAGTAACCTTTCCATTTACAGCCCCCCACCTACTCCCTCATTGTCCCAAAGCCACAAGGGATCCAAAATGAGAAAGACTGTTTCCAGGAATCTTTTGGTTAAAAACATTCTTTTAAGTTGAAGTAAAGAACAGTGAGAGAAAATTAAAGAAGCCATGGACATAAAAGAGTATTTCTACAAAGATAAAGCATAAGGAAGGAATCTAAAATAAATGAGTAAAGACATAGGGGAATAATGAAATAGGGGAGATAGTACAGGGAAGGAATTTTAGTGAAAAATGAAGAAAAGCAATAATGAAGTAAGAGGACTTATTACTTGAATTTTCCTTATATGAAAAAACTTCTCAAATAATTCTTTTAAATTTTAGAGAACAGTAATAAATTAGCCTTTTGCCATTTAAATTTGACTAAATAATCTGAATCCCTCCTACAAAAAAGATGTATGAATGTGTGCTGTGGATAGACAGATTGATTGATTGATTGATAGATACAGAAATAGGTATAAACATAGATGTCTCTGTCTGTATTTATATCTAAATATATGGATTTATTTTCTCTAAATTATTCCCATATTCAAGATTATACTACCAATCTGTTTTCTCGCAATTTTGCTCTAACTTCTTATTGTCTGTACTCATTCTTCCAGGAGACAAAACTTAAAGGTGAGCATGGCATGGTGAGAGGGAGAGGTGAGGGGAATTGCTGGAGGAAGGAGAGAGGAAATCTCTAAATTAAAGAAATGAGATTTCTTTCTTGATAGGCTAATACAGGCACATTTATGGTCACTAGATGAGATTCAGTAGCTAATTTTCCAAACCTTCATAGATATATACGGAAAAGTTGGAATAAGCATTTTTGTGCCAGCGGTCTAATATAAGAAAACAAGCTCTTATTGTACACATCTCTGTAGATGCAAGGACAAAATGTCTAGAACAATTGGACAACAAAGTGAGATAAACCCGGACAGTATAAAAATATATTACCTACAGTATGTCCAGAGTCAGTCTTTGTGAAGGATGATTATGGTTTGACCCAAGATCTGTCAAGTATATTTTCTTCCAAGAAGTCTCTGGTGCTTCCAAGCACAGTCCCTGCTGGGGATACATTATAGGCTCCAAAATGAACAGAATGTTAAAAACTAACTAGATTTGTGAGAGTCTTTTCTTGGCAAATTTGATAACAATTAGTGTCTATTAACTTTTTATTAGCCCCAGAGTAAATGAAACAGAGGACATGATATTTAAATATACACACTGACATTTAGCAAGAAATATTATGAGTATAAATACTGATGGAAAAATAAATGCTTAAGAGAGAGAAATATTGAAATTAACTTATCATTACTCCTTAGTTTCCCAACTGAAGCAACTCAGACAGACTCTTTGAGATATATATATATATATATATATATATATATATATATATATATATTCTAAGAAATCCAAGGGTGGACAGTTTACCTCTTTTTTTTAAACATCTTTATTGGAGTATAATTGCTTTACAATGGTGTGTTAGTTTGTGCTTTATAACAAAATGAATCAGTTATACATACACATATGTCCCCATATCTCTTCCCTCTTGCGTCTCCTCCCTCCCACCCTCCCTATCCCACCCTTCTAGGTGGTCACAAAGCACGGAGCTGATCTCCCTGTGCTATGCGGCTGCTTCCCACTAGCTATCTATTTTACGTTCGGTAGTGTATATATGTCCATGCCACTCTCTCACTTTGTCCCACCTTACCCTTCCCCCTTTCCATATCCTCAAGTCTATTCTCTAGTAGGTCTGTGTCTTTATTCCCATCTTGCCCCTAGGTTCTTAATGAGCATTTTTTATTTTTTAGGTTCCATATATATTTGTTAGCATACGGTATTTGTTTTTCTCCTTCTCACTTACTTCATTCTGTATGACAGACTCTAGGTCCATCCACCTCACGACAAATAACTCCATTTCATTTCTTTTTATGGCTGAGTAATATTCCATTGTATATATGTGCCACATCTTCTTTATCCATTCATCTGTTGATGGACCCTTAGGTTGCTTCCATGTCCTGGCTATTATGAACAGAGCTGCAATGAACATTTTGGTACATGACTCTTTTTGAATTATGGTTTTCTCAGGGTATATGCCCAATAGTGGGAATGCTGGGTCGTATGGTAGCTCTATTTTTAGTTTTTTAAGGAACCTCCATAATGTTCTCCATAGTGGCTGTATCAATTTACAATCCCACCAGCAGTGCAAGAGGGTTCCCTTTTCTCCACACCCACTCCAGCATTTATTCTTTGTAGATTTTTTAATGATGGACATTCTGACCAGTGTGAGATGATATTGCATTGTAGTCTTGATTTGCATTTATCTAATGATTAATGATGTTGAGCATTCTTTTATGTGTTTGTTGGCAATCTGCATATCTTCTTTGGAGAAATGTCTATTCAGGTCTTCTGTCCATTTTTGGATTGGGTTGTTTGTTTGTTTGATATTGAGCTGCATGAGCTGCTTGTAAATTTTGGAGATTAATTCTTTGTCAGCTGCTTGATTTGCAAATATTTTCTCCCATTATGAGGGTTGTCTTTTCGTCTTGATTATGGTTTCCTTTGCTGTGCAAAAGCTTTGAAGTTTCATTAGGTCCCATTTGTTTATTTTTGTTTTTATTTCCATTTTTCTAGGAGGTGGGTCAAAAAGGATCTTGCTGTGATTTACGTCATAGAGTGTTCTGCCTATCTCTTCCTCTAAGAGTTTGATAGTGTCTGGCCTTACATTTAGGTCTTTAATCCATTTTGAGTTTATTTTTGTGTATGGTGTTAGGGAGTGTTCTAATTTCATTCTTTCACGTGTAGCTGTCCAATTTTCCCAGCACCACTTATTGAAGAGGCTGTATTTACTCCATTGTATATTCTTTCTTTCTTTCTTTCCTTTTCTCTTTTTCTTTCTTTCTTCCTTTCTTCCTTTCTTTCTTTCATTCCTTCCTTTCTTTTCTTTCTTCCTTTCTTCCTTTCTTTCTCTCTCTCTCTCTCTCTCTCTCTCACTCTCTCTCCCTCCCTCCCTCCCTCTCTCTCTTTTTTTCTTTCTTTCTTTCTTTCTTTCGCAGTACACGGGCCTCTCACTGTTGTGGCCTCTCCCGTTTGGGAGCACAGGCTTGGGACGTGCAGGCTCAGTAGCTATGGCTCACAGGCCCAGCCGCTCCGCAGCATGTGGGATCTTCCCGGACCAGGGCACAAACCCGTATCCCCTGCATCGGCAGGAGGACTCTCAACCACTGCGCCACAAGGAAAGCCCTCTTTCCTCCTTTATCAAAGATAAGGTGACCATATGTGAGTGGGTTTATCTCTGGGTCTTCTATCCTGTTCCATTGATCTATATTTCTATTTTTTTGCGCCAGTACCATACTGTCTTGATTATTGTAGCTTTGTAGTATAGCCTGAAGTCAGGGAGACTGATTCACCCAGCTCCGTTTTTCTTTCTCAGGATTGCTTTGGCTATTCGGGGTCTTTTGTATTTCCATACAAATTGTGAAGTTTTTTTTTTTCTAGTTCTGTGAAAAACGCCAGTAGTAGTTTGACAGGGCTTGCATTGAATCTGCAGATTGCTTTGCATAGCACAGTCATTTTCACAATGTTGATTCTTCCAATCCAAGAACATGGTATATCTCTCCATCTATTTGTATCATCCTTAATTTCTTTCATCAGTGTCTTATACTTTTCTGCATACAGGTCTTTTGTCTCCATAGGTAGGCTTATTCCTAGGAATTTTATTCTTTTTGTTGCAATGGTAAATGGGAGTGTTTCCCTAATTTCTCTTTCAGATTTGTCATCATTCGTGTATAGGAATGCAAGAGATTTCTGTGCATTAATTTTGTATCCTGCTACTTTACCAAATTCATTGATTAGCTCTAGTAGTTTTCTGGTAGCATCTTTAGGATTCTCTATGTATAGTATCATGACATCTCCAAACAATGACAGCTTTACTTCTTCTTTTCCGATTTGGATTCCTTTTATTTCTTTTTCTTCTCTGATTGCTGTGGCTAAAACTTCCAAAACTATGTTGAATAAGAGTGGTGAGAGTGGGCAACCTTGTCTTGTTCCTGACCTTAGTGGAAATGCTTTCAGTTTTTCGCCATTGAGGATGATGTTGGCTGTGGGCTTGTCATATACGGCCTTTATTATATTGAGGAAAGTTCCCTCTATGCCTACTTTCTACAGGGTTTTTAGCATAAATGGGTGTTGAATTTTGTCGAAAGCTTTCTCTGTATCTATTGAGATGATCATATGGGTTTTCGCCTTCAATTTGTTAATGTGGTATATCACATTGATTGATTTGCATATATTGAAGAATCCTTGCATTCCTGGGATAAATCCCACTTGATCATGGTGTATGATCCTTTTAATGTGCTGTTGGATTCTGTTTGCTAGTATTTTGTTGAGGATTTTTGCATCTATGTTCATCAGTGATATTGGCCTGTAGTTTTCTTTCTTTGTGACATCCTTGTCTGGTTTTGGTATCAAGGTGATGGTGGCCTCGTAGAATGAGTTTGGGAGTGTTCCTCCCTCTGCTATATTTTGGAAGAGTTTGAGAAGAATAGGTGTTAGCTCTTCTCTAAATGTTTGATAGAATTCGCCTGTGAAGCCATCTGGTCCTGGGCTTTTGTTTGTTGGAAGATTTTTAATCACAGTTTCAATTTCAGTGTTTGTGATTGGTCTGTTCATATTTTCTATTTCTTCCTGGTTCAGCCTCGGAAGGTTGTGCATTTCTAAGAATTTGTCCATTTCTTCCAGGTTGTCCACTTTATTGGCATAGAGTTGCTTGTAGTAATCTCTCATGATCCTGTGTATTTCTACAGTGTCAGTTGTTACTTCTCCTTTTTCAGTTCTAATTCTATTGATTTGAGTCTTCTCCCTTTCTTCTTTCTTTTTTTTTTGCGGTACGCGGACCTCTCACTGTTGTGGCCTCTCCCATTGTGGAACACAGGCTCCGGACGCGCAGGCTCAGCAACCATGGCTCACGGGCCCAGCCACTCCACGGCATGTGGGATTTTCCCGGCATGAACCCGAGTCCCCTGCATCGGCAGGCGGACTCTCAACCACTGTGCCACCAGGGAAGCCCTTCTACCTTGTTTCTTGATGAGTCTGGCTAATGGTTTATCAATTTTGTTTATCTTCTCAAAGAACCAGCTTTTAGTTTTTTTGATCTTCACTATTGTTTCCTTCATTTCTTTTTCATTTATTTCTGATCTGATCTTTACGATTTCTTTCCTTCTGCTAACTTTGGGGGTTTTTTGTTCTACTTTCTCTAATTGCTTTAGGTGTAAGGTTAGGTTGTTTATTTGAGATGTTCCTTGTTTCTTGAGGTAGGATTGTATTGCTATAAATTTCCCTCTTAGATCTGATTTTTCTGCATCCCATAGGTTTTGGGTTGTCGTGTTTTCATTGTCATTTGTTTCTAGGTATTTTTTGATTACCTCTGATTTCTTCAGTGATATCTTGGTTATTAAGCAGTGTATTGTTTAGCCTCCATGTGTTTGTATTTTTTACAGATTTTTTCATGTGATTGATATTGAGTCTCATAGCGTTGTGGTCTGAAAAGATACTTGATACGAGTTCAATTTTCTTAAAATTACCAACGCTTGATTTGTGACCCAAGATATGATCTGTCCTAGAGGATGTTCCATGAGCACTTGAGAACTATGTGTATTCTGTTGTTTTTGGATGGAATGTCCTATAAATATCAATTAAGTCCATCTTGTTTAATGTATCATTTAAGGCTTGTGTTTCCTTATTTACTTTCATTTTGGATGATCTGTCCACTGGTGAAAGTGGGGTGTTAAAGTCCCTACTATGATTGTGTTACTGTCGATTTCCCCTTTTATGGCTGTTAGTATTTGCCTTATGTTTTGAGGTGCTCTTATGTTGGGTGCATAAATATTTACAATTGTTATATCTCCTTGGATTGATCCCTTGATCATCATGTAGTGTACTTCTTTGTGTCCTGTAATAGTCTTTGTTTTAAAGTCTATTTTGTCTGAGAATTGCTACTCCAGCTTTCTTTTGATTTCCATTTGCATGGAATATCTTTTTCCATCCCCTCACTTTCAGTCTGTATTTGTCCCTAGGTCTGAACTGGGTCTCTTGTAGACAGCATATATACAGGTCTTGTTTTTGTATCCATTCAGCCAGTCTATGTCTTTTGGTTGGAGCATTTAATCCTTTTACATTTAAGGTAATTATCGATATGTATGTCCCTATTACCATTTTCTTAACTGTTTTGGGTTTGTTATTGTAGGTCTTTTCCTTCTCTTGTGTTTCCTGACTAGAGAAGTTCCTTTAGCATTTGATGTAAAGCTGGTTTGGTGGTGCTGAATTCTCTTAGCTTTTGCTTGTCTGTAAAGCTTTTAATTTCTCCATCAAATCTGAATGAGATCCTTGCTGGGTATAGTAATTTTGGTTGTAGGTTTTTCTCCTTCATCACTTTACATATGTCCTGCCACTCCCTTCTGGCTTGCAGAGTTTCTGCTGAAAGATCAGCTGTTAACCTTATGGGGATTCCCTTGTGTGTTATTTGTTGTTTTTTCCTTGCTGCTTTTAATATTTTTTCCTTGTATTTAATTTTTGATAGTTTGATCAATATGTGTCTTGCCTTGTTTCTCCTTGGATTTATCGTGTATGGGACTCTCTGTGCTTCCTGGACTTGATTAACCAATTCCTTTCCCATATTAGGGAAGTTTTCAACTATAATCTCTTCAAATATTTTCTCAGTCCCTTTCTTTTCCTCTTCTTCTTCTGGGACCCCTATAATTTGAATGTTGGTGCATTTAATGTTGTCCCAGAGTTTCTGAGACTGTCCTCAATTCTTTTCATTCTTTTTTCTTTATTCTGCTCTGCAGTAGTTATTTCCACCATTTTATCTTCCAGGTCACTTATTGGTGCTTCTGCCTCGGTTATTGGGCTATTGATCCCTTCTAGAGAATTTTTTATTTCATTTATTGTGTTGTTCATCACTGTTTGTTTGCTCTTTAGTTCTTCTAGGTCCTTATTAAACGTTTCTTGTATTTTCTCCATTCTGTTTCCAAGATTTTTGATCATCTTTACTGTCATTATTCTGAATTCTTTGTCAGGTAGACTGCCTATTTCCTCTTCATTTGTTAGGTCTGGTGGGTTTTTGCGTTGCTCCTTCATCTGCTGTGTGTTTCTCTGTCTTCTCATTTTGCTTAACTTACTATGTTTGGGGTCTCCTTTTCACAGGCTGCAGGTTTGTAGTTCCTGTTGTTTTTGGTGTCTGTCCCCAGTGGCTAAGGTTGGTTCAGTGGGTTGTGTAGGCTTTCTGGTGGAGGGGACTAGTGCCTGTGTTCTGGTGGATGAGGCTGGATCTTGTCTTTCTGGTGGACAGGTCCACGTCTGGTGGTGTGTTTTGGGGTGTCTGTGGCCTTATTATGATTTTAGGAAGCCTCTGTGCTAATGGATGTGGTCATGCTCCTGTATTACTAGTTGTTTGGCATAGAGTGTCCAGCACTGTAGCGTGCTGGTTGTTGAGTGGAGCTGGGTCTTCACGTTGAGATGGAGCTCTCTGATAGATTTTCGCCATTTGATATTACGTGGAGCTGGGAGGTCTCTTGTGGACTAGTGTACTGAACTTGGCTCTCCCACCTCAGAGGCAGAGCCCTGACACCTGGCTGGAGCACCAAGAGCCTGTCATCCACATGGCTCAGAATAAAAGGGAGAAAAAAAAGAAAGAAAGAAAGAAAGAAGATAAAATAAAATAATATAAAGTAAAATAAAATAAAGTTATTAAAATAAAAAATAATTATTCAAAAAATTCTTTTAAGTAATAAACAAAAAAAAAAAGAAAGAAAGAAGAGAGCAGCCAAACCAAAAAACAAATCCACCGATGATAACAAGTGCTAAAAACTATTCTAAAAAAAAAACACAGCAAAAAAAAACGGACAGACAGAACCCTAGGACAAATGATAAAAGCAAAGCTATACAGACAAAATCACACACAGAA
The DNA here is from genome assembly GCF_000442215.2 of Lipotes vexillifer. Classification (NCBI taxonomy): domain Eukaryota; kingdom Metazoa; phylum Chordata; class Mammalia; order Artiodactyla; family Lipotidae; genus Lipotes; species Lipotes vexillifer. Next base: position 540,426 of record NW_006770652.1, read on the forward strand.
GCATACACATACGCAATTTAAAAAAAAGAAAAAAGAGAAGAAAAAAATATATATATATATATATATATCGTTGCTGCCAAAGCCCACCTCCTCAATTTGGGATGATTCGTTTTCTGTTCAGGTATTCCACAGATACAGGGTACATGAAGTTGATTGTGGAGATTTAATCCGCCGCTCCTGAGGCTGCTGGGAGAGATCTGCCTTTCTCTTCTTTGTTCACACAACTCCCTGGGTTCAGCTTTGGATTTGGACCTGCCTCTGCGTGTAGGTCGCCTGAGGGCGTCTGTTCTTCGCTCCGACAGGACGGGGTTAAAGGAGCAGCTGATTCGGGGGCTCTGGCTCACTCAGGCCGGGCGGAGGGAGGGGTACAGATGTGGGGCGAGCCTGTGGTGGCAGAGGCCGGCGGGACGTTGCACCAGCCTGAGGCACGCAGTGCGTTCTCCCGGTGTAGTCGTCCCTGGATCACGGGACCCTGGCAGTGGCGGGCTGCACAGGCTCCTGGGAGGGGAGGTGTGGACAGTGACCTGGGCTTGCATACAGGCTTCTTGTTGGCGGCAGCAGCAGCCTTAGCGTCTCATGCCCGTCTCTGGAGTCCGCGCTTTTAGCCGCGGCTCGCGCCCGTCTCTGGAGCTCCTTTAAGCAGCGCTCTTAATCCCCTCTCCTTGCGCACCAGGAAACAAAGAGGCAAGAAAAAGTCTCTTGTCTCTTTGGCAGCTCCAGACTTTTCCCCAGACTCCCTCCCGCCTAGCCGTGGTGCACTAACCCCTTCAGGCTGTGTTCACGCAGCCCACCCCAGTCCTCTCCCTGGGATCCGACCTCCGAAGCCCAAGCCTCAGCTCCCAGCCCCCGCCCGCCCGGCGGCTGAGCAGACAAGCCTCTCGGGCTGCTGAGTGCCGGTCGGCACTGATACTCTGTGCGGGCATCTCTCTGCTTTGCCCTCCGCACCCCCGTTGCTGCGCTCTACTCCGCGGCTCCGAAGCTCCCCGTTCCGCCACCAGCAGTCTCTGCCCGCCAAGGGGCTTCCTAGTGTGTGGAAACCTTTCCTCCACAGCTCCCTCCCACTGGTGCAGGTCCCATCCCTATTTTTTTGTCTCTGCTTTTTCTTTTTTCTTTTGCCCTACCCAGGTACGTGGGGAGTTTCTTGCCTTTTGGGAGCCCTGAGGTCTTCTGCCAGTGTTCAGTAGGTGTTCTGTACGAGTTGTTCCACATTTAGATGTATTTCTGATGTATTTGTGGGGAGGAAGGTGATCTCCACGTCTTACTCTTCTGCCGTCTTGAAGCTCCTCTGACAATTTACCTCTTAAAAATCTCTATTCCAAATGCATCTCTCCATCTCCTCCACCTAGCTCCAGGTACCATGACAACTTGTTTGGAACAATATAATAGTGTACTAGTTTGTCTATTCTTATCTAATGATGCTCCCCACCTTCCTTGATTATCCAGACAACCAGAATTATTTTATTTATTTATTTATTTTTGGCTGTGTTGGGTCTTCGTTGCTCTGCAGGGGCTTTATCTAGTTGCGGTGAGCCGGGGCTACCCTTCCTTGCGGTGTGCGGGCTTCTCATTGTCGTGGCTTCTCTTGTTGCGGAGCACGGGCTGTAGGCGCACAGGCTTGTGGCACGTGGGTTGTGGCACGTGGGCTCAGTAGTTGTGGCTTGTGGGCTGTAGAGCTCAGGTTCAGTAGTCGTGGTGCACAGGCTTAGTTGCTCCACGGCATGTGGGATCTTCCCAGGCCAGTGCTCGAACCCGTGTCCCTTGCACTGGCAGGCAGATTCTTAACCAATGTACCACCAGGGAAACCCCAGAATTATTTTTTAAAAGTGAATCTGACCATGTCACCCAGTAACACATACACCATATTGTTGAATGAAAGGCTACAAGGCAAAGCATGGTCTTCCCCCCAACCTCTCCAGTCAGATTTGTACCTTGCTCTCTTTTATTCTCTACAACAGTCACAAGAGTCTTCATTTAGGCTTCTGAATTCACCATACTCCTCCTGCCATGGGGTTTCTGCAAATACTGTCTCCTCTATCTGGAAAGATCTTCCTGCCCTCTCATTGCTTCAATTAACTCCTTGAAAGTTTCACATATCATTCCCCAGAGAAGCCTTCCTGGATCTTCCCCACAGAGCCACAACTCTGTGAAACTCTGCTTCGTAGCATATTAGTACCAGTGCACTTTATGAGTCTGTTTGATTTTCATATGTATATATATATGAAACATATATATTTTCATATATATATGAAACAACATTACTAGTCATTAGGGAAATGTAAATCAAAACCATAATGAGATGATACTTCACACTCACTAGGATGACTAGAGTAATTTATAAAAATTGAAAATAAGTGTTGGTAAGAATGTGGAGAAATTGGAACACTCATACATGGCTGGTGAAAAAATTAAATAGTAGAGCTGCCGCAGAAAACAGTTTGGTGGTTCCTCCAAAAAGGTGAACATAGAATTACCCAGAAATCCTACATCTGTGTATATAGCCAAAGGAATTGGACACAGGACTCAAACAAATATTTGTAAATGAATGTTCATAGCAGCATTATTCACAATAGATAAAAGATGGAAACAACCCAAATGTCTACCAACAAATGAGTACCTAAACAAAATCTGGTATAAATACATGAATATTACTTAGCCATAAAAAGGAATAAAGTACTAACACATACTATCATGTGGATGGGTCTCAAAACCAATATGCTAAGTGAAAGAAAACAGACATAAAAGTTTATATGTTTGATGATTCTATTCATATGTAATATTTAGAACAGGTAAATCCATAAGACAGAAAGGAGATTTGTGGTTCCCCGGGGCTGGTGGAATGAGAGAATAGGGGAGTGACTACTTAACGGGTACAAAATTTTCTTTGGGATGATAAAAATGTTTGGAGATATACAGAAGTGTGGCTGCACAATATTGCAAATGATTATGCCTCTGAATTGTATACTTTAAGGTGGCTAATATTTTTGTTATGTGAATCTCAACTAAAAAAAATACTAAAGAAGAGCTTTCCTAAATGGCCAAGTGAAAAGCTCAGCAAATTTTCTCCACACAAAGCCACAATAAAACTGGACAAAAATGCCATAAACAACCATTTCAGAACTCTGAAAATTGACCACAGGTATACAAAAATGATGTAGTGAAATGTTTATTCAAGAAAAACTGCTAAGCCTCCAAAAAACAATGGGAGTCTGTGTAGCACTTTATCCTGAGGCTGCTTCTACCCCGTTCACTGGCTCCCAGCTCCTTATTGCTGTATTTACCAGGGCATGACAATCTGTAAGGAACATCAGCTTTCTTTCCAGACAGAGCAGAATTGATTTGGAGCAGAGCTTGAAAAGGTCCACACCTTGAGGTGCTATCAGAAACAACAGCAATCTCTGTGACAAGCAATCAGGAAAAGCCAATATCATAGCTTACATGAGGTTACAATACTGCTTAGAATAAGCAACAGAACTTCAGACAAACTTCAGAAGTTTTTTGGAGAGATCAAGTGAAAGAGATAGCCACTGTGGACCTTGATAAATTCCCACATATCCCTAGGGTCAGAAAGGCTATGAACATAATTACAAGATAATGGAGACAGACCTAGCTATTTACTCATGCTTTTCTGAACATGAGGCCTTGCACATGCAGAAGGTAAAAGCTGGGGCAGATTCATAAACTGCCTAAATTTTGGGTTTCTCACTCACACACAGATCCATTGGCAAAGGATGGAAATCTTACTGGCTCAAGATATTTAAGCACAACCTCTGACTAACCATTGTCTGACCACTAAACTGATCCAAGGGAAATACAGGAAGCCAGACTTGAGAAAAAAAGATTAAATAAATTAAAAACACAAGGAAGACATATCAATGATGCAACTGAGGGCAAGATAAAATCCATAAAATTAGTCCAGGCAAATCACTAAACAAATGAACAATAATAGCAACAACAACTACTCTGAGAGGTGGAAGGAGGGGTAGATCAGAATCCAGAGTTACTACACTATGTTATCAAATTGTCCAGTTTTCAACAATAAAATAGCAAGACAGTCAAAGAAACAAGAAATTGTAATCCATACACTGGGGAAAGCAGTTAATTGAAACTGTCTCTGAGGGGCCCCAGATGTAGGACTTGGCAGACAAAAACTTCAAAACTGTTACAATTATGTTTAAAAAAATTTTTTTAAATATGTTTTAGAAGGCAGAAAACTTGACAACAACAATTCATCAAATATAGAATATCAATCAAGAGGTTAAATGCTTTTCTAAAAAAATGGAAATTTTAGAGCTGGAAAGATATAGTGAAAGAAATGAAAAATTTATCGGAAGGACTCAATAGCAGATTTGAGTAGCAGAAAAAAGTATCAGCTAATTTGAAGATCGATCAGTTGAGCTTACCTAATGTTAAAAAGAATGGGGAAAAAAGATTGAAAGATTGAAGAAATATGAACAAAGCCTCAGAGACCTGAGGGAAAACTTCAAGTACACCAACATATGAATAATAGGAGTCCCAGAAGGAAAACAGAAAGAAAAAGGGCTGAAAAAATATTTCAAGAAATAATGATCACAAACTTCCAAAATGTGCCAAAAAACATAAATTACATGTCCAAAAAGTTCAACAAACCTCAAGTAAGATAAACAAAACAGATCCACATCTAGAAACATAATAGTCAAGTTATTAAAAGCTAAAGAGCAAGAGAAAAATCTGAAAACAGCAAGGGAAAAATGATTCTGCATATATAAGGGAACCACAATAAGTTTAACAACAGATTCTCAGAAGAAACAATAAAGTCCCGAAGTAAGTGGTATAGAAGGAAGGAAGAGGTATAGTGGTAACATGCAAGCACCTTTGCTTCTCGAGTGATTTAAAAGATAATTTCATAATGCAGTAACATACTATAATTAAAGTGTCAGGAGGAAAAAATACCCTGTCAAGTAAGAATTTTATATCCAGCAAAACTATCCCTCAAAAAAAAAAAAAGAAATTGTATTTACCCAAAGAAAACAAAGTCATTAATTCAAAAAGATATATTTCACATCAATTTTCTTTGCATAATTATTTATAATAGCCCAGTAGCTAAGATACAGAAGCAGCTTAACTGTCTATCAATAGTTGAATGAATAAAGATGACATGATGGAATATATATAACGGAAGATCAGTCAACCATTACAGATGAAACCTGCCATTTGTGATAACATGGATGGATATATAAGATATTATGCTAAGTAGAATAAGTCAGACACAGAAAGACAAATACTATATGATCTCACTGATATGTAGAATCTAAAAAAACAAAACACAGAAAACAAACAAAAAATATGAAAAGATACTCATAGATACAGAGAAAAAACAGGTGGTTGCCAGAGAGGATGGGGTGAGGGAGGTGAAATAGGTGAAGGTAATTAAGAGGTACAAAATTCCAGTTATATAATAAATAAGTCACAGGAATGTAATATACTGCATGAGGAATACGGTCAACAATATTGTAATAACTTTGTATGGGGACAGATGTTAGTAGACTTACCCTGGTGATCATTTCATAATGTATGCAAATGTCAAATCACTATGTAGTACAGGTAAAACTACCATAACATTGTACATCAACTATATTTCACTTTTTAAAATGAAAGAGAAATAAAGATATTTCCAGATGAACAAAATATGAAAGAACTAATTATTAGTACACCTTTCTTATAAGAAATAATAAAGAAAGTCCTTTGGGCTGAAAGTAAATGACACCAAATGGTAACTTGATTTCACATAAAGAAATAAAGAGCTCTGTAAAGACAGTATAAACGTATGTATTTTTTCTCATTAACCTTTAACAGATGTTTATAAAAGACAATTTAATAAAACAATAATTATAAAATAATTATAAAACTGTATTGTTGGCCTCATAGCATATGAAAATTATTTCTATAAATAGAAATATATTTATAATATTCTGTATATACTTATAACATATATAGATATATAAATATAATACATACATATACTAGCAAAAAGGTGGAGATAATTGAGGTGTAATGGAGCAAGAAAATTAAAGCAGATATTCAGATAGTAATTCAATCCACAGGGAAAAAATGGAAAAAAAAATGAAGAGCACCAGAAAATCTAAATATGTGAGTTAATATAAAAAACATAAATAAGGTTTTGTCCTTTTTTTCTCCAAACTTCTTTAAGAGGCATAGATTGCATGAATCGATAATTATAATATTGTATTACCATGTACATAACATATATACATAATGTATATTATAGTAGTTGCATAAAGAGTGGGAAGAAATGGAAATATATTACAGCAGAGTTTGTATATTTTATAAGAATTCGGTTAGTATTAATCTAATATAGATTGTGAGCATTTAAAATGTATAATGTAATCTCTACAACAACTACTAATAGTGCTGAAACAATAAGATTTCCATGTGCTAAAAGACCCTTATTGCCATCAAAAACAAAAAACAAAAAACAAGACAAAACAAACAAACAAAAACCACCTCACAACTGATCATGGACCTAAATGTAAAAACTAAAGCTATATGATGTTTATAAGAAAATAGGAAAAAATCTTCCTGATCTTCAAGCAGGACACATAAAAGAAATAAAATAATAAAGTGAACTTTATGAAAATTAAAACTTTTCTTCCTCAAAAGGCACCATTAGGAGTTTGAAAATATGAATCACAGACTGGGGAAAAGAAGTATTTGTAAATTATTTTAAAGATAAAGAACTTGTATCTAGAATATATAAAGAATTCAATAAAACTAACAGCCCAATCAAAATTTCATTAGAGATCTGGATGAACATTTCACCAAAGAAGATATAGTTAAATACATATGAAAATGTGCTAAAAAAATTAATGATTAGGGAAATGCAAATTAAAACCACAGTGAGATGCCACTTCATATCCACAACGATGGCTATATTCAAAAAGACAGGTAATACCAAATGTCGTCTAGGATGTGAAGAAACTGGAACAGGCATGTATTGCTGGTAGATATATAAAACCATATATCTTTGGAAAACAGTCTGGCAGTTTCATTAACAGTTAAAGGTAAATTTACCATAAAACCCAGCAATTCCACTTTTAGGTATCCAACCAAAATGATGAAAACATATGTCCATACAATGATTTGAATGTGAAGGAGACAGCATCATTATTCACGATAGCCAACAAGTTAAAAAAAAGAAAAAAAAGAAGATTTCCATCAACAGGTGAAAGAAAAAGCAAAATGCTAATCCATTCAATGGAATAGTATTCAGCAATAAAAAGTAACAAACAGCTGATGCATGTTCACGTAGGGAATAACCTCAACAACATTATACAAAGTGGAAGAAGCCAAATCTAGAAAACCACATATTGTATAATTCTAATTACATAAAATGTACAAAAAAGCAAATCCATAAAATAGACTATTGTTTGCCTGGAGCTGGGGGTGGGAAGAGAGACTGTCTTTAAGTGGGCATGAGGGACCTTTTGAAGACAGTGGAATGTTCTAAAATTGGACTGTAATAATAGTTGCACAGCTCTATAAATTTATTGACTTACATGCTTAAATGAGTAAAGTTTAAATTCTGTTAATGGCATCTCAAGGAAGCTGTTATAAATTATTGAAGAAGAGGAATTTGAATGATCAGATGATTATTGAAAAAGAGGCATCTATAATATAGAACCTATTTTTTTTCAGTAAAATATGCTGATTTTTTCCTTACTACTAAATATCAAATTCATGTTGAAAATTCAACTCTTTTTGTCAAATCTGGCCGCATTCTAATGCAAGTTGCCTGTTAAGCATGTTTCTGCCTCAGAGTCTTTGCATCTGCAATTCTCTGTCTGGCTCGCAATTCCAGAATTAGTATGACATCTTCATGGCTCATTCCTTCGCTTCATTAAAAGTACTCTGATCAGTTGTCACCTTTTTGAAAAGAACTTCTCTGTCTGAAATACGCCCTATGTCCTCTCATCCCCTTTAGTTAACATACTTTTTCCTCATTACATTTCTTTTAATTCCATTATTAAATAAGAGAAGTGCCCTGGAATATTATCTGGTATATATTAGGATATCAACAAATATTTGTTGAATGAATGAATCACATCACAGATACAACTGTCACAAACAATAGAACTTGAAACTATCTTGAGAAAACTTTTATAAAATACAGAGAGGTTAAAAATAGGAAAAACATACATTTTCTTCACTAGGTATAAATTATCAAGCTTGAACAGATTTACTATATATTCGTTTCAGAAAAATTTCCAATGGAACTAAATATAGAAGAAAAAGATTCCCCTAATTGGTGCTTGAACCCTCTATTTGCATCTGGAATTGTTTTGCATTGATATCCATTCTGGATTCTTTCCTCTGGCTAGGTTTATCACTGGATTATTTAAATGGACTATTGATGCCAAAGGCCTTTGTAGTAATCATCAATGGAAAAGAATTATTATCCTGACCCAGTCAATGAATAGGAAAGCTTTTGTCAGAGCATTCCACGGTCACTCTTATGCACATAAAGAGAATCCCCATCTTTTCATCAGAATAGTAGAACAGAAAGAATATTAAAATAAGAGATTGTCTTGAGAAGAAAGGTAAGAGAACTCATTTCATATATTATCTTGTTAATGGTTTAAAGATTAAACCAAAGGTGTTAAGAGAACAAAAAAGCTGTAGAAAATTAGTGGCAAAATGCTTTTCCTGTTGTCCTTACTTATGGAGTCAACCCCATTATCTTCTACTCCTGGTTTCTCACTGTCCCCTCTATCACTGCTTTTTAAGGGAGAGGCAGTAACCGCGCGTGTGTGTGTGTGTGTGTGTGTGTGTGTGTGTGTGTGTGTGTGTGAGAGAGAGAGAGAGAGAGAGAGAGAGAGAGAGAGAGAGAGAGAGAGTGAGAGAGAGAGAGAGAGGCTTTGGTAGGAGAAAGTGAATCTAAGTTACTCAGATCCTTCCTCTTTTTTTCTCTTGGGAGCTGGATGCTTGCAGGGATCACAAGTTCTGCTTGGTTCTGTCCCTGTTGGGGAGGCCTGCCCTCATCCACTCCTGCCATGACTGGGTGGGCAAATTTGACTAATCCTGGCACTAAGTATTAACAAGACGTCCTGCCCACATTCTCTGATATCACCTTTATCAGCAGTAAAGATAACCTTACAGCCCTCATTTAACTTATTCCTTTTTGCTTAATGGCTGGATTTTTTTAAAAAAATCAGGCAGAGATTTTTTGTATTAGTCTGCCTCAAATAACTCCAAATAGGTCTTAACTGACTAGTGTTAATATCTTAAATGAAAAAACAGAAGCAGTAAGAATTAGGGAGTACTTAAGTCCCTAATGTTCTCTTGAATTATAATATGTCAGTTCCCTTAGTTACTAAAAGGTCTTGCAAAGTCTTCCTAATTAAATTAAAAGAATGGGCTAAGAGAAAAAGGATATCTTCTTTGGTTTAAAATCCTCAGATATTTTTATGTATATCTGCCACTCAGTAAACTGTAAATGATTACAGAGAGGAATGACTATAGACACCAGAAAATATCTGAAATAAGAGACTAAGATTGCTCTTTTTTCCAGTCTACTAATTTAGGGACAGTTTGATGCAAACCATTTGAGATGACAGGAGTGAAAAGTGGATGAAAAATTGATGAAGCTACTTTTACCAAAACCCGTTTTAAGGATTTTCGGTGCACATTTTCTAGAATATTATGTCAAATAAACAACTACTCTAATATAAAGGACCCATAGTATCAATTATTATCACTGTCAATCAGAGAATGAAAGCATTCTACAATGGGCCTTGACAGAACCGACTATTATGATTGTTTCTGCAACATTAGAAATATGTAAATGAAGGCACTTCAAGAAGATTTTGACACAACAGGTTTAACAGATAGGGCCTAATTATGTCAGTCAGTGGAATTCAATTACCAGGAGGAATGGATGGACATCCTTGATGCAGAGCTTGGATTAAATCTGCACATATATTTTTAAGATCTAGTTCCTAAAAGGAAAGAAATCCAAGTTCTCAGTTCCTTGAGATTCTTTTTTTAAGGTATTATGACCCTCCATTTTAATATTAACTAGAAAAATGAGTACTCTATTAAAAATATATCATTTTCAAGAGGATAATTTAAATATTGAAATTTTGAATAACTTACTGGTAAATTTCTATGTTTTTGTAGAAGTTTCTTCCAAAAAGTCAGATATGGCTAACACTTAAAGAGGATGATGGTAGCTAGTTTCCAAAGATGCCCCCCCGCCCCCTGCAATGAACCATGCTTTCGGTATTCACACCCATGTGAACTCACTTGCTTTTAACCTGGGCTGTCCCTGTGATTTGCTTTTTGACCAACAGAATGCAGTAGAAAGGATGCTCCATGACTTCCAAGATTGGGTCATAATAAATCTTGCAGCCTCCACCTGGGTCTCCTGAAACGCTCCCTCTGGAGGAAACCAGCTGCCATGTAAGAGACTGCCATGCTTTGTAAGAGCTGGCCACTTGGAGAGGCAGCATGGAAAGAGAACCACACCCGGCCTCCTGTTGTTCCAGCCATCCTAGCTGTGATACCAGACATATAAGTGACGGAATCACCTTAGATATCCAGCCAGTCAGGCCATCAGATGACTCCAGCCCGAGCTGTGATCTGACTGCAACTACGTGACAGACCCCAAGTGAGAACCATCCAGATAAATCCAATCAAATTTCAGGATCATGAGAGAGAATAATAAAGTGTAGGTTTAAGTCTCAGAGCTGTGGGATGAGTTATAATGGAGCTTTAAGTATCCAGAACGGGATGCAGAGTGGAAGTAATTCACACAAGGCAGGAATCAGAAAACTTCTTTATTCTTAACCTGACATTCACTACTTGTGTGGTCTTAAGTAAATCACAACGTAATTGCATCTCTATATTCTCATCTGTAAACTGAACGGACTAGACTATATCTACCTCATATCTAAGGGCCACTCAATGGATTCATAGTATCTACAAATTACCTGAAATTTAGAGCAGCGTTTTATGTACATATATCAAATTTTGGAATGACAGGGTCTATGGTTTTTAGCAGATTTTCAAAGGGATACTAAATCCCAGGAAGTGAGTAATAAGATCAGAGTAAAGCCTTCAGCTTGAAACTTCCATGATTTTATGAAAGCCAAAAAGAAAAACGGAAGCTTAAAGATAGCCTATAGTATGTAATCAAGAATTTTTTTGCATTTAAAATTTTATAAGCCAGAGATATCAGGTATCATTTTAGTTAAGAATGTTTCAAAATATCTGTTTGGTCAAATGGTATTGTGTTCCCACTCATCCTTAATACCTTCCCCTAATATTCCACTAGAAAAATCTTCTATGTTAAGATACAAGTTTTGAAGAGTTACAGAAGGAACAATGAGCAGAGTTGATAATTCTCCTTGAAATTATTTTGTGGGTCTTGTGTTCTTCCAGAGAAGATATCGTCCAATCTCTAGCATGGTCCCCGTTACTTGGAATTTTCTTACCTTCATTCAATCATCAAAATGTAGTTGAAGCCCTGGATGCAGTTTACCACTGCAGAAATAGAACTATTTTCCACGCATTTCCTCACACACACACACACACACGCACACACACACACACAAAAACAACTTCCCGACTGAAACAACAAAATGTATTGAACAACTACTATTCAATATTACTCAGTTCATTTGTCAAGGTTTTCAGAGTCAAGATATGCTTATTACTTTTAGACCTCTCTTCCTACTAGAATGTGGTTCCCCAGGGGCAGTGATCTTTGTTGGTTTTATATTCCTAAATACACAATATATCCCAAGATACATCCCTGAACAATGCCGGCACATGCAGGTACTTAATAAATATGTGTAAAACAAATGAATGACTACGTGTGTGTGTGTGTGTGTGTGTTTTGGGAGAAATACAAGAAAGAAGTAACCGGCAGTGATGAAGTTAAATTGCATCCCGAGAGGTATGATTCCTATAAGAAAAAATGTAGGTAAAGGAGGTAGCAGTCCCTTTGCCTAAACAGTTAAAACAGGAAGTTAAACCAAAGGACTAACAAACCAGTACCCAGAAAAAAGGAAGGAAGAGACCTTGCGCCTCACGTAAAAATTGCCATTACTACCAGTGGCTATGCATTTGCTGGAGAATATTTCTTTAGAAATTAGAATAGTGTTCTAAAATATTAATAGCATTTTGATGCCAAATTTACCAATGGACTAACTTCCAAATGAGATATAATTGCTAACCACTTTTTTAGAGTTACTTATACATGGGCAGGATTGCTTATTTGCAAAATGTCTACAGAAATTAATAAATTTAAAAAGAGAAAACAGTGTTCCTTATAATGCACATGTGTACATGCACACATGCATGTGTACACACACACACTCAGATTTGTCTCACCTAAATACAAATGGCCACCATGGCCACTCATATCAATGACATGATAACAGCTTCCTATTTTCTAAGGATTGGAAAACATGTTTTATTTTACTAACATTATAAATAAATGCTTTGTGACTAAATGTTCTTATTTTTTTTCTTTCCATCTATTCTCTTGTTATTTCTCCAAAAGAAAAGGATTCTATATTTTTTTGTTAACTTTTATTTTGCAGAGTAGGAAGAGATATTGACAGCTCCGGCCCATTTTTAGAGTTGTTCCTTTGTGGTAACAGCTCCTTTGTTGCTCATTCTTCTTGCTGTGCCTGCAATCTGATTCATGCCTGAGTTGATTAGAGATAAAATCACCCTAACACTGAAGGCACAGGTTAATGGTAACTGTTCTAAAGTAACAATTAAGGATAAATAAACTGCAATAGGTGATGAGTTTCACTTTGGATAAGCATGCATCAGCCCACCCATTATGTTGGTCAACTTTTTAAATTATACTTAATTGGGAGTCTTTTTTAAAGAATGGGTGTTAGTATGGACCATTCCTTCTGCCATTTGACTAAGAAAAACAGTGTTTTCTCCTATTAATTGGTGATACAGGTGTGGGAAAAAAAAAAAAAAAAGGTACACTGATGTATCTGATGTCAGAATCACACTCAACTGAAAATTCTTCCTGGGGCTTACTTCAATTTGTATTCAACAGCTAGACGTTCCTGTCTTTCTTAGACACACATTACTTCTCCTAGCTTCCCAGTACTTTGTGAGCAATTACATATTAATGATTGTTTGAAAACTTATAAAATTTCCCTGAATTGCAAACTTCAGCAG
>NW_006770652.1:553641-562309 GCF_000442215.2 Lipotes vexillifer
CAGCAGGAAAAACAGAAATGATGAATTTCTACAACCTTAATTTGCAAATGCATTTGGGGGCAAGTTAATACATCTTTTTATTTTACTTTAAGCAATTTTCTCTGATAGTTATCACAGGCAACTAGAAAGAAGCATGTTTCCTTTCAAGACAGAATGAAGAAAAAGTAATGTTCGTGAGAGCAACTTCCAATATCACAAAGTGGCTTTTATTAGACATTTTTTTCCACTCTGAGAAGAGTCCAGAAGAAATTCAAGACAAGGAAATTCTGTAAGACAAGGAGGTCACTTTCCTGTTGTCCATAAGCTTCCCTGTAGCTGATAAGAAGAAAAACATGAAAAATTGATGAAATGGTGAATTTGAATGTTTTGAAACCCGTAATAGTGAGTGTTTTGAGCTGAATGAAAATATTTTGTAATCAATCCTTGAACCCCTCTGACTCTACCTTACAGCTCACAAAACTGTAGCCCCACCGCTCCAGGCTTTGTGCTTGTCATTTATGACTTAATAAATAGTATCAGGAATTACGAGATCTTGCTGAGAAACCTCCAAGGAAATCAGAATTGCTTTAGGATGAGAAATCAGCAGGTGGCACTCTTTTTTTTCAGGGCAGAATATTAGAAGTTACTTCCTAAGAGCGGATATCTAAGGTCTTGAGTGAGCAACAGTAAGGCAGGATTGAAGACAAGAGAAACTTGTATATTAGAGAACTACCAAATCCTTCCTAAATGCATCAGGTAAATGCACGCTTCTTCACTGTCTATTAAGACCAGTCATACTGGTAAGTAAGTAGCTATTGCCATCTCATCGGGTGATAACCGCATTCCCATGCTACATGAACACATTTTGTGGTTAAAGATTTCTGTCTTATCTAATGCGAGCAAAAATATGCTTCTGCACATGCCGAATAGTTTTCTCGTCTTCATTTCTTTACCTTCTCAGCATATAATCAATCAAAGCCTTTATAAAGAGATTAGATACCATATGTGACTCTGGTAAGCTGAGAACAGGAATTGGATGGACTGACTCTGCAGACAGATGAGCAGAGGACATGGGGGTCCTTCTAGTGAGTGCTCGGTAGAGCTCAAATACTCTCTGTAAAGAAAGCTATTCTGAGCTGTGTTGACTTCCTTACCACAGCTACTTCTCTGTATAACTATGTAATTTACTAAAATTCTTCATTTAAAAACAGGTATCATGTCCCCTTGAAAGCTTAAGAAGGCTTCATCATTTTTATGAAAAAAGTTCATTTTCAGATAACAAGAAGCCATTTCATTTGTCTGTTTAAAAGTGGATTTCCAAAACACAACTGCACATTTAGTCCCTGCCATTGCCAAGAGTAAACCTGATTTCACAAACTTCAGAAAGATGTTCCAGCTTTTAATAACAATGTAGTATTTGGTAATTTGTCCTTATACAGTAAAAGGTTACTGGGAGAAGACTCTTGTTGAGGGTTTGCCATACTAAACTAATTTGTATCTTGCCTTATTTGAGGTACTCATGGGTAAACTGGAAAGTTTACCTGATTTCCTGCGAAGGCTCAAAAAATAGAGGACCATTTTGAAGACAAGTTTGGGATAAGAAGCAAGATTTTGCTTTTGTTTTTAATCCATAAAATCTATTAATATTAGAATGAATTAGAATTGCATGAGTTTGATTTTTTTCATAGTTTTCTAGGACTCATTATAAATCCTATGAGATGCAGCACTTGGAGCTGCCCAAATGCTATAATGGGAAAGAAAGAGTACAGATGCCCTAGAGGGCTGGATGAGTGATAAATACAAAATAATTTGGGTAGGTATAAGAGAGATGGGTAATCCCCTTTGAAGAGACGTCTCCATTAGTGTATACTGCATACTGTGAACCATTAGTAACTTGTAGTTGTTATGAAAAGATTTATGTTCCTTTTATTAAGAATCTATGTTGGAAGGAGGACTGATGAGGAGACATTCGGGGGCGTGAAGTGTGGATTCTATGGGGTATTTTAAAATAAGCCAGTTGCTCCGATTTAATCAATGCATTTTATGACTGCAAAGCTCAGATAAGCCAACATTCCTCTCTTGGAGACTCCTTTAACTGTATGTCATCACACATAACCTTCCTGGATAACTACTCATTATGCAGGATGGCATACCAACGAGTGAGAACATGATGCCGAAAGCATTATGCTCATCAGAAGCTGTGGGTTTAGCCAATTCTCCTGAAGAAGCCCTGAGATTCCCGAGTCTTTTAGGCTGACTCTTTCAGCTTCTTGCCATTCTCAGCCCTTTCTCTGGTGACTGTATAAGAGGCAGCAAACAGCCTGGCAACACCCACACATTACGCCTGAGCAAAATAAATGGCCGTCCTATTCTAAAGACTTAAAAGTTTGACGTACAACAAAAGCAACTGGAAGTGAGTAGTTAATACGTCTCAATCTTGGGTTGATTCAATAGTTCTGCTGTATTCACTGGAAAGTAAAATCATAACTTAAACATTATATGTCACCACAATAAAATGGTAGGTTTTGTGAAAGCCACTTGGAAAAAAAAAGTAGAAAAGCCAAAGTTAACTTGCCAAGACAAAAACTGGACCCATAACTAGCTTCTTAGAGTCACTGATAATTTAGTATGAAATTTAAAAATGACTCCTTAAATACACAATTCTGGGGCCTTGTTCCTTGATACAGACTATGGGGTGTTGAGAAGCACAGTATATTATTTCATTAAGTGCTTTTTTGGGAGAAGGGGATTTAGTGGTAAAACTGCTGGCTTTGTGTGGCAAGGTCATGACCTTTGACAACTTTGGAGCTTATCTCTTTCATCTTCTCACTCCCCTGAGACCCCTAACTTGCAGAGGAATCAAGCCTGTAAGCCTGGGCTAGACAGAATTCAGCATTGTTCTGGAGCTAGGTTCCCTCTCTCCCTCTCTTTCTCTCTCTTTCTCTCTCTTTCTCTCTCTCTCTCTCTTTTTTTTTCCCCCTCTAAACAAAACAGATCTGAACTGAGCCAAGGAAACAAAAATGTATTGTTCCTCGCAGATGGAAGCGAGTGTCGCCTAGGTAACCAGATTAATCTCCTTTTTCTCTCCCTTCCTCTCTTGTAGTGCGGTAATCGGTGGGCTCTTTTCACAAAAAAGCCAGCCTCAAAGCTGGGGCTCTAACTAGGTTCCTAATTAGCTGCAATTTACAATGAAGACAACATGATGAGATAATAGAAATTTGCAAAATAATGACATACCTCAGCAAAATATTCCTCCTCCTAAGAACCATTTTTATACAAAAACAATAAAGAGGGCCCTTCTAAAGCAAAGCTGGAAAATGGTGGTGTATTATGTGACACAGAACATTATTGTTCGCCTCTTGTTCCCCCAATCAACAGCTTATTGTTTGGCATCTTAAATAAAAATGACTCAAATACAGGCCACATAATGATCTCCATTGCGCTAATACACTGTATATACTGAGTAGTCAAAAATGTACGGGAGCCAATGCCAGTGGGGCTGATAAAGTAGCAGGGCCCAGGAAGGTAATTTACAATACAATGCAATAAGCATTATTACTGTTCTTAATCACACAGATCTTTCTGATTCCTGTCAGGATGTACTCTGACATCAAAAAAGGGCACCCAAAAGGAGGACAGCTAGTTAATGAAATATGATGGATCACATTTGTTTTCATGTGGTGGTTAGCTCAAATGAAGCAGTCTCCAGACTGTTAGCCAACAGTATTTTGTGTGACATCAAAGACTACCATTCAATGAGGGCAGAAAAAAAATCACAGTAAGACAGCACAGAGGGAGGAGCTCCTAGGAACTGAAAGAACCATTAATAGTAATCTCTACCTTATGTCCAAAAGAACAGAGCATGAGCAAAAAAAAAACCAAGGCCAACCAGTCACCGATTTTACAGTGAGCCTCAGCACCTATGCCGATGTATGGAAAACAGCACAGCTAACACGTGGTGGGCGAGATTTGACATTTTGCTACACAGGAGCAATTTGTCACTAGTGACAGGGGGTGCATACCCTTGTGCCTTGTCTGAATCCAGATGACAGCATCCTATGAAACATGGAATCCAAATAATAAAATAGAATTCACTGCCATGTTTTGCATCAACAAGAATCATTCATAAATGGCGACAGACTGTCTAACCAATCAGGGAAAAAACAATCGTACACAAAAAGTAAGTCCACATTTGCTTATGGACTAGTAATTGTGAAGAGTACAGCTGCACATACTTGAAAACTAATGGCCCCTGGACTTCCCCATAAATAACTACTGACTAAAAACCAATTGGCCAGCAACAGAAAAACCATTAACCCCTTGGTCATTTGGCCCTTAGCAACAACAAGACAACTAGATCCCCTCACAAAGTAATTAAAAGGTATCAAGTAGGACAGATTAGAGAAGGTGCCAAATGGGCTCTAATGACTTTGGAGGAAAAATTGTTGTATTTGGTAATAACATTTGCAGAAATGCAAAAAATGAAGACCATCTGGGTGTATCACAGCCCCAAAGAGTTTGGCATCTGCATTTTGGAAACGTGGCAATAATATCTTGACTTGTATAGGGCTATCAACCTTTCCCAAAGACTAAAAAAATTTTTTTAAATCTCAGCCAAGAGAGAAAAAGAGCAAAAGGCAGTGACACAGTGCTGACAGCCAAAGATTGGTGGCCATAAATATCTGGTAAATTGTGCTTCTAGATTTTCCATGGATTTGCCATTTACCGTAAAACGAAATCTACTCACCAAACGAAGTTTACTTTTGAGTTTTATGTAATCCTTACAAGAAACGTTCTCATCCATATAATTCACTGAATGACTCAATGCAATAATTTTGATGGCAATAATGAAGGGGAAAGTGTTAAACTATTAAATGAGAGTATATGATGTAGGGACAAGAATGTTTGACTTCAAGGCATTATCTAACTTCCTGCAGCCTCTGTTTCCCTCTCTTTAAACTGTCAAAATTGAGTTTATCTTTTAAGATTGTTTGAGGAATTAATAAGATCAATGCACCAAGGCATATCATCTCCTTTTTACCCCTGCACATCCCTTCCCCAGGCCTTGAACCGCCTAATGAACTCCACAGCCTGACTTTTCTGAAGCTCATCCCGCCCCCGCCCCCACCCCCCAGGGCAGCTGAACACAGCTGGAGGAAATTATGCAACAGCACAGTTCCTTGCCACTACCCCATGCACACCTGTGCTCTAACCTCATTCAAGACTTCTTTTAGTTGCCTTTCTCACCTCCTCTCCCTTTTGTACCTGTCTCAAACCTTCACCTTTCTCTTTAATAAACCACCCCATCACCTTCAGATGACCTCACTTCCCTTAAGTATGTACTACCTGCCCCATCCACACACATCACTTCTGCAACCCACCTAATCAACGTCTCTGCAGGGTCAGAGGATGAAACCTCTCTTCCTCTGTTTGAGGTTAACACCCCACTAATAGCTGGGATCCACTCTGGTCACATCACCTTGGGACCTTGCTTCATCAATTTTCCCCATTCTGAGTATATCTTCTGTTCTATCAACTCATTCTTCTTAACCTGTAAACATGCTCAAATCATTCTCATCCTGTTAAACCTTTCTTCACACTCCCATCTCCCTTTAACTGCCACCCTATCTTCTTTCTCAAAGATTCTTCTTTTCAGGCCAACCTCATCAGTCATTTTCGCAACCTGTTATTCTAAAATTTAGATTTTAAAATGAAAATGAAAATACATTTTCCCTTGAAGTGTGTTGCTTTTTTTATTATTTGCTTAGAAATGTTACCTATATTTCAATGTATCTATCAATTAAGAGATGAAAATATTCTAAAATGAAAAACACAACATTCAACCCATCTGATGCATCAGTCTCAAAGTCCTAATCATAATAAAACTATCAGAATCATGGAAAGTCAGAGTTGGAAGAAACCTTTAGTCTATTCTTCCTAATTCTGCCTATGTTGGAAATGAGACCTAAACACCTAAGGTCATACATACACCAAGTAAAGAGCAGAGCTATGACCTGACTTAAGTTTCCCTAACTCCCAGTTCAGTGCACTTTCCTCTACAAATTGAATTCTATTCTTTAAAATATCCCTTTTCACATATAATTCTTATTCAAATATTAAGAAAAACAATATAACACTGAGTGCAACCATAAGAAGAGATCAATTTGAAACACAACAATACATTTAAATTAAAATGCTTTCCAGACTTTAATTCTATGGAAAATATACAGACACCTCTAGCCAGTGAAAGCCTACTATTTTCATAGTCAGACAAAACAGAGATTAGTGAAATAAATGACCAAATCTGGGATTTGAAGTAGAATATGTAAATAAAGAATTACAGTTTTAAAGATGAAAGGAACCATATAGGTTATCTGGCCGAACTTCCTATTATTTGTTTGTTTATTCTGAAACCTGAGTCTCAAAAAGCAAAAGATCACACACCAAATGAGCTGCTGTGTTTATTCCACTCTACAACTCTGTCCAAGCCTGAACTATACAGTAATGAAGAATCAATTTCTTCTAGGTTAGTCAGACATTTGGAGGGAGGAATAAGTTACTTGTGCAGTTGTACAAAGATACTAACAAGTTCACTGCAACAGTGGTTCATTAAATGATCGCAGTGTCTCAGAGCTGACTTTCTATAAGGAGCCATTTTCTTCCAGGGAGAGGCATGGTAACTCAGTAAATTGGAGTCCAAATTTACTTAACATCCTTTGATCTATATCTGTGTGTCATATTTCCCTTCCAAAATATAAGAAGCAATTGAAGGATGGAGGCAATTAATAACTTCTACCGAAGGGAAATAACTATTACTAAAATCCTGCATGATGCATCCTTGGTTCCACACTGTAGCAAAGCCTGTTTGGTAAAACTAACCTATAATTAGGTCCTTCTAGTAATTACATCCTTCCAACAAAGTAGAAGACAGAACCATGTGATACTGAATTCTAGAACAATGTTAAGTCACATTAGAGCACATTTCCAATTTATTTACTCTTACAAAGTTTTGACTGAGCAATGTTGAACAGTCATTAGTGCCTCAAAGGCTTCAAACCTTACGCAGTATATAGAGAGGTAACCAAGGGCCAAAGTTCTCTGGCCCCACCACTAACCAACCTCCCATCCCCCATGAAGATGTGCTGTGCAGTTTAAATCAATAACTGAAACTGTGACTTGGGTAATCCCTTTGGTCATTTTACACCTAAGGGTACTAATGAGAACCTGAATTTCTCTCCACCCCATCCCAAAGTCAAGACAAGTAACACACGTAAAAGGAGCTCTCTCAGCCCAGAATTAATAACCTTCAGTCAGTGCTCTTTACTTAAAGGAAGAAAACAATTAAGTGAAACCTTGAAGTAATCTCATTCTGCCTGTTTAGCCTCTTCATCCCTCAATGTGTGGTTAGCAAGTGTGGCAATCAGGGCTAAGGCCTGCTATCGTTTGGCCTTAATTAAAAAAGACACAAGCAGCGGAGCTGTGAATTAGAAATGTAGCTACGCACTACCCCTGATTAATTCGAGGCTCATGTTGGATTAATAACTTCAAACAAAGAACAAAAGGAAATTGTTATGCGAATTGCAGCCCTCCCAGGCCAGACAAAGGTCAAATCACAGGATTTCAATTTCATCCGGAGTCGCTTAATCAACTCCCTCGGAAGGAAGACCATATGTAGTTCTGAAAGATACCCATTGTAGTCCTCTTGTCAATGGACCTGAGGGACGGCACAGTCATCCCCTCAAACTATTCTCAATCGCTTCTCTTCTTTCTCCTTTAATATGACAAAAACTTCATTATTACCAGTGATTAAAGAAGAAGAGATCTGCCCTGCAGAAAACATCCCAACAACTGCTGGTTTATGGAAGGAAGCTAGACACTGTTGGCACCCAACCTACAGGGCCTGTTCCCTTTCCTGAGAAAGGTCTTCACCAGCAGCTACAGAGTTATAACCACCACAGGGTGATGTCACTGGCAGAACATTGGCAGGGCTGTGGTACTACAGGGCATGTATCAAAAGATGAGAAAAAAAAAAAAAGAAAACTTCTGCCTACTAAATAAAAGGAAAATGAATGCAAGGCAAAGTCCATCATTACCTTAAGATAGTGAGATTGCAGAAAGTATCAGAAGACAGAGCTCTCTCGTCCATACAGATTGGGGGACAGAGGGAGATGAGATGGGGACAGAGGTCTAAGTGCCTCAGGAGACCTGAGGCGCATAGCCAGGCACCCTGAACCCTTCCCCAGAAGCTCTGGAGTACATCCACATTTGGGGTTTCTTTCTCCTGGAGATTGCACTAAGGACTGCCATAGGCTGGACATGGCAGACTCTCATTAGCAAGACGGGTTTAAGTGGTTTGAAGATGTGGCGACTTACACGGCAGTGTTAACACTTTTCACCCTGTCAACACCAAAGAGTTACTAATGGTAACCTCTCGGGACCACTACACCATTGTCCTATGATAATCAAGGCCCAGTGCTCCTCAAATGAAATTCCAGCAAAATTAAGAAGTTCTTCCAAACAAAAATATAATTTCGGGCGGATTTTTCATGAGAACTCCAAGGTCGCTTTTTGGACTAATGGAATCAGCACCAGTATCTTTTTTTTTTTTTTTTTGCGGCACGTGGGCCTCTCCCTGTTGTGGCCTCTCCCGTTGCGGAGCACAGGCTCCGGACGCGCAGGCTCAGCAGCC
>NW_006770652.1:562374-580228 GCF_000442215.2 Lipotes vexillifer
GCACAGGCTCCGGACGCACAGGCCCAGCGGCCATGGCTCACAGGCCCAGCCGCTCCGTGGCATGTGGGATCTTCCCGGACTGGGGCACAAACCCGTGTGCCCTGCATCAGCAGGCGGACTCCCAACCACTGTGCCACCAGGGAAGCCCCAGCACCAGTATCTTAAGGCAGGGGTCCCCAACCTGACCCTGGTCCGTGGCCTGTTAGGAACCGGGCCGCACAGTAGGAGGTGAGCAGAGAACGAGCAAAGCTTCATCTGCCGCTTCCCATCGCTTGCCTTACTGCCTGAACCATCCCCCCCACACACACCACCGGTCCACAGAAAGATTATCTTCCACGAAACCGGTCCCTGGTGCCAAAAAGGTTGGGGACCGCTGTCTTAAGGTAATGATGGCAAATAGAATTCTTATCCGAGTGATTCACTGAAGTGCCTAATAAAGTGCCCTATATAGGACAGATGCTCAGTAATTGTGGGCTGTCAGGATTTGTATCATCCAAACTGATATGGCAAAATTTTCAGTCTCTACCTTTACAGGATGCATTAATAGTTGTTACCTTCACGTATTCTACACGAGTCATTTGGGAAATTCATTTTTTCCTTTGAACTCCCATAGTGTTTTGTCAGGACTTCTTTTACTGAACATAGCATTTTCTCCTGTATATTATGTGATTCATTCATTCATTTATCCCTTTACCCATTGAGCAAATATTTTTGGGGTATCTACAATATGTGTCAGGCACTGTCCCAGTCACTGGAGATAAAAGGATGACTAAAAGCAGACCCTATCCTTGCTCTCATGGTATTTACAGTTTAGTTGGTGAGACAATCAAATGAATGCTTAAATAAATGTAAAATTTAAGTGTGGTATGTGTCACAAAGGAGGTACATGGGATTTTAACCTATTAAGGGAGGAGTCCCTGAGGATTTTTTCTCAGATGTGAAGTAAGAATATAAGCTGAACTTAGTGTAAAGAGAGGAGACAGAGGCAGTCTTCACTGTCTGAGAGAGCATAAGTGAATTGGTCTGAAAAGGGCATGTCTAGAACTCAGGCCACAAGGCAGAGAGCAGTGTGAGCTGAGTCTGGAGGAGCAAGGGGACCCCCAAAACATAAAAAGCAACTTTGTAGGCCATGTCAAGGACTCTGGTGTCATCCTAAAAATCAGTTGGAAACGTCTGAAATTCTTTAAGAGGAAGTGGTCAAGACACAATCAGAACTATGTAGCCATTGTAATTTGCCCCCCATTCTACAAGATCTCTAGTGGCTGAGAGCGATTCACCACTGCCCTTTCCCAGTGCCTAGCACAATGCTTTGCAGGACAGAATGGCATCTTCCCCTCAAGGACTGCCAGGGCTGATTCAGTTGATATCACAGCTCCATACATGCTCCCATGCCTAAGCCATGAGCCCGATCGAAGGGGATGTCTTCTCAGAAAGAGAACCATTCCTTGATGCAAGTTAATATCAATCAAATTAAATTTAAAAGCATTTTCATATGATGTTTGTTCAATACCACTGAATGAATGAATGAATGGCTTTTAACTTTGCTACACCACTGGAAGACGGTGGTCAGTGCCCTCAACAAAACCTCTGACTATGAGTGAAGAATCGGAATGCTTCCCTCTTTGAAATTGATTGCTATTGTTTGGGTTGGATGTCTTCTCAAGGGAAAATGATGATTTCTGCCTTCTAAGATATCCAAAGGTGTAATGGCATTGCTTTTGACAAATTAGTCCCCAAATATGAAACCTAAAGTTTTCTATTTCAATTTAATGGATATAAAAAAGTTATAAATGTATCTGTGAGTCATAATTCCCAGGGAGCATTCATGCAAGCTATGTTCCTTATAATGAGCACATTCAGGAAGCAAATTCAGATGTTTGTTACACATGATAGAAGAGCTGCATCAAGAGCTTTTTGAGGATTATTCTTCAAGTTTCTCTTAAAGCCACTTCATTTCCTTTCTGAAAAGCACTATTACTTGATCTGCATAGTTAAGACAAACCTCAGAAATTGGATGAATGTTAAATTTTTCATATTAGTCTGAAATCCAGAAAAGCTGTCCAAATCCCAGATATAAAATGTACAATTATCTTGTAGACATTTTAAGTCTTACGGCATCTGATTTGGAGGAGGAAAATTTATCTCAGTATAGAACTTGTTGACTGTTTTAGATGATTTGTAAACATTATTTCAAATCATACTCAACAAAATAAACAACCAAATTAACTGCTAACCCTGACTGTTTCTTTTACTTAATTTTGACATTGGCAAAAACAGTCCTACATTTAGGGTCATTCAAAATACTTATCCTTAGAGTTGACATGGAAGAATCATAAAATAACTTCCATTAGTTGAGCAATTAAATACATCATACACTCAACTATATATACATGCATTTATTTATTTATTTTAATTTTTAAATATCTATTTTTAACCAAATCTTTACAAGAGCCATGAGGTACAGGTATCCATTTGTTAATTCATTCAATATTTATTGAGTGCTTGCTATGTGCCAGGCACTGTGAATATAGCAATGAATAAAACAGATATAATCCCTGCCCTCAAGGTGCTTTCGTTATCTTTTTGATATGCAAGGAAATTGTGATTTAGGCTAATATGTAAATTGCCCTGGGTTTACATAAGTAAGTGGTAAACCCATGTTTCTGAAATCCAAAATGTTAGGTTTTAAGCATTCTGCTATGCTTTTCTTAAAATATTGTGACTTTGTAATAAGCACTTAGCCAGATTCCCTCATGTCAGAAGCTAATTAAACTAAGATAGGTACTGTGAGAATATTCTTTAATTTCACTAAGTATTAGAATACAAAGAAGGACATTATCACTTCAGCATTTGGAATATAATTGTAATGAAGTATAATGGTTAGAATGAGTTAATTATGCTTTCCAAGATGGCAGACTTCTATTTTATACGCTGTAAGGGTCTACTTTATTTTAACTACAAAACAATTTCTTTTGATATATTATAAAGTGTATCTCATTCACCCAATCAAGATATCAAGTTAATTTTATATTAAGACAATAAAATCAGAGTCTATTTCCATCTATATTGTGCTGTATCACACATATTAACCAAAACCAAACCAAATTTTAGAACAACACAAATCTATTTAGATTTAACCTCTTAAGTAACTGCTATATGACAGCTATGAAAAATAGTATAACTTAAAAATAACCACCAGAATTCAGAAAGTATGAGAATTCATAGGCATTTGCTCAAGATGAATATTTTGCTTCAAAACAAGCTGAGCTGACTAAATTTGACTACATTTCAGACATTTCTAAATATGTGTAATAATTTTCAGACATTAATTCCAAATTATCATACTCACAGATGTTGCCAAAGTAACAAGTGAAAGGGCTCCATAATGTGTTAGGGTTGGACAGAATGCATTAAAAAGGACTGTAACCCTTAATCTCCATAACATAACCAATCTGTAACTCTGAGTGTTCAGAATTTCATTTGACCTAATTAAAAAAGATTATAAAGCCTAATTTTAAGCACTTAGATTTTCACTGAGCAAAGTAGAGTAAGATTGGTAATCCACATGGAATTTCTCTCTCAAATAGGGAATTCCAGAAATGATTTCTCTGAACATTATAACCTGTGTGTATATTAAAAATGCGGTTACTAAAATCCCTCCATTTACTAAATTTTAAATTTGCAGTTACTTAAAATAATTCTTTATTAATCATGTAAAGAAACCTGTGGAAAATATTTTTTAAATGTTAACTGTCTTTTTATTAGGGTATAAAATATAAAAAAGAAAAGAAAAACAGGGAAAAGAAAAAAGAAAAAAAATCCAGAAAGCTCTGGAATAGAGGAGATCTGGGCAAAGTTGGAGAGGATGAGGCTTTATACTTAAAGGATAACACTCGAATGAGAAATGGAAAGATAGGACTACACAGATTATAACCTAAAGAGTGTGGCAGCCAGGAATCTGAGGCCATGGTAAACTCAGTTGTCTCTAACGGAAAGAAACCTGTTTTTCTAAACTCATACAAAAGGTCTGAAGGTTACATAAACGATAAAAAGAATCCAATCTAGAGAGAAAGAATTGAAAGATACTAGTTCAAATCTGGTTCTCTTACTTAAACAGCTCCACATCTACTTTTTAACACAATAAATTTGCCAGCAGTTTTCCCAAAGAAAATATTATTTTGGATTCAGACAAAAGTGACTCATGTGGTCTTTAAATGTTCACAGACGTATGAGTCCTTCTTAGGCTGTAGAGACTCTCGACTCCTATCTAGTGGTACCTAATGCTTATTACAGGGAAGAGTAAAATATTCCTCTCAAATCCCAAAATTAGCTGACAGCTAATAAACAAGTGGGAGATGGTAAAATACCAAAAGAAACTTTCAAAATTATTCACAAAATGAAATAGCACACTTAAAAAAATACCAGTGACTGTAATTACTGAAAAAAAAATTCCATGGAATAAATAACAATACTCATCTGTGGCCATCCAATTTTCTTCTCAAATGAATCAGAAAAGTGAGCTGGCTCTCACTAAGGTGAATATTATGATTCTCAGGAATAGAATAATAAACATAGAAACTCTGTATACTTAACAATTAGCTCCTAGAGACCAGATTTTCTTTCTAATCCACATTCGTATAATAGACTGGATTACCGTATGTAAATAAAATCTCAGAATCTGAACATATCCAATACGGCTTAACTTTTTTTTAAATAGCCAGATTCAACATAGCTACACTCTTAAAAAGTAGTAAGAAGAAAGCAAAATGCCTCATGATATTTAGGGTAAACACAGTGGGGGAAAAAAAAAAAGCAAAGGAAAACTAAAGTTAGCCTTGGCAGTTGCTTCCTAAAGGAAATGATTTTGACAGGTTAACCATGGGAGTAAAGGTTTCCATGATACTTCCTCGACTACAGAAGATGACATAATTTTAACATGCAAAGAGTTTCTCCAACTCTGTATGAGATGTTCTGAGTATAAAGATTTCTTATCTCAAAAGAGAAATCTGAGAAAAAAATCTTTTTTAAAAAAATCATCAATTATGATTAACTAGCGGCTAGGGAAATCCCTATTAGTACTGTGGATAGAACTGGTGAAGCCTTGCTACAGAGGAGCTGGTAACTTCAGCTATGGCTGTGAAATTGCATGCAAAGATTTCTTTAAACCTCTCCACTGCACATCTGCAACAGAGTTAATGTAATCTCATCCACTCAGGAGAAGCAAAAGGCACCAAGGGAATAGTGTATCGCCATCACAGACTCATATCAGGCTCCAAGGACTGTGCAGAGATTGTGAATATAAATATAAAACTCCACGCTACAGTGGCAAAGAAGCATTTAAGAAAGATTTATACATAGGCAAACTTTTAAAAGTTAATTTGAAAGCCAGGTGAACCCACAAAGCTCCGTGTCATATTGGTATAGTTATAGTCTCATTGCTTAACATGAATTTTTCCTAGCAAAACATCTCAAAATGGCCTCTGATTCACTATTCAGCCCCTTCTAATCTACTGAAACTCTTCATTCATATTGACAAAACTAGCAGACACTGATTCACAAATTCCTTTGCTTGCTTAATTCCACGGCACATCTATCCCTACTGAATACTCCTATTTCCTCAAAACAATGTCTCTCTTGGCTTCTGAGATTCCAGACTCTTAAAATCTGAAATTCCTCATGATTTTACACTTCATTTGCTTCATGTGTTATTTACTCCCATGCTTTTAAGCACCATTTATGTGAAAAGAACCCGCAAATCTCCTCTCTCAACTCCAGACCACCATATTCTACTGCCTTCCACATCTTCTTGTGGATGTCTTGCAGGCATCTAAGTTTGGCATGTTTAAAATTAAATTCATTACCTCCTCCTGCCTCTCCTCAATGTTTTCTAAACAACGCCACCATTCACTGAAACTCCAAAGCTAGAAATTTAGGAATAATCCCCAATATACAGCAAATGATTAGGTCATATTAATCTGTCCTCCTAAATAGCTCTCAAGTTTGACTCCATTGTCGTATCACTCTACTATGAGCAGAAGCATAGCAAGACAAGAGGTTGATCGATGGATGATAACTTCCCTTCAACATGATTTCCAGAAGCAGTGTCCTTTCTGTTGAAAGGTTATTCAAGTAGCTACCTAAAGGTAATAAAACATGGTATATTCTAAGACCAAGATGAAAAGTCATAAGGAGGGCCATGTGAAAGCAAGATTGGGACATATACAGAGGCCCTCGTATGGAAGCCCCTTCTTCATGTGCCCACTCTTCCACCAAAGTCACCTTCTTGCCCTCAAGTCTCCCAATATGAGAACTTGGCTCTGCCTTTAACTTTAGGTTACCATGATCTCTCTCTGGACTTCTATCGCAGGCTACTCATTTCTCTCCGTCTCTAAAACCATTCCCCTCCAACATATCCTCCACCCCACAACTAAACTCATCTCTTAAAAATGCAAATCCAGAGAAAAACATGGTCCAAAAGGGTACATGCACCCCAGTGTTCATTGTAGCTCTGTTTACAATAGCCAAGACATGGAAGCAACCTAAATGTCCATCGACAGAGGAATGGATAAAGAAGTTGTAGCACATATATACAATGGAATATTACTCAGTCATTAAAAAGGATGAAATAAAGCCATTTGCAGCAACATGGATGGACCTGAAGATTGTCATACTGAGTGAAGTAAAAGTCAGACAGAGAGAGAGAAACATCATATGATATCACTTATATGCAGCATCTAAAAAGAAATGATACAAATGAACTTATTTACAAAACAGAAACAGACTCACAGACCTAGAGAACAAACTTATGGTTACCATGGGGGAAGGGTGCTGGGGAGGGATAGTTAGGGAGTTTGGGATTGACAGGTAAACATATATAACCAACAAGGAAAAAAAAAAGAGAGGGAAAAAAAATGCAAATCCAATCACATCAAACTTTCCATCACTACCACAAGTCTAAGAAAAGTCCAACATTTTTAAACAAGCTTCCAGGGGCCTCCCCAGGCTGGTCCCTGTTAACTGCTTGTTCACCATTCTCTCTGCTATCCCGTATTTCTCACCTTGCAGTTCCTTGACTTCATCGTGCTTTCTCTGGCTTCTGATTTCACTTAGAAGATGCTATTCTGTGACTTCCAGGGTTTGGGAGTGAGATGGGTTTCCCTGGCTGCCTTTGCTCTTGAGCACTCTGTGAAGTCAAAACTTTTGTAGCGGTCAACATTTTCATAATAATAGTACTTTTTCAGTGACCGTGTTTTCTTCTAGTCTGTTAAGATCTCTCAGGGCAGATCATAACTGTCCTAGTCAGTGCAAAATTCCTAGCACTTAGCACAGGGCCTGTCACACAACACAGACTTAATAAAGATTGTTGGATAAATGAAGTTGGTAGTTTCTTTATAATTTAGATTAACAGAAGCCATGGATAAGAGTTTTAAAGTAGTAATATATCAAAGAGCTGAAACAAAGGTTCGTCTAAAGTTAAACTAAAATTTGGACAGTAGAAAAACTATATGCTGATTGTCTTGTAATGAGATGGGTTATCTTCCTCTAACCTCTTGAATCTACATTCTGCTCTGCTGGTATGATAAACAGACTGATTTAAAAATCAAATAACAGACTCTAAGAAGTTGTAACAATCCCTGGATTAGTACAGGATGATAACTAAGGGATCTGCTATATTAAATCATAACAATAAAAGTAAAATCCCTCCATCTTTTCTTGGATTAAATTTAGAGCTCAAATCAGAGAGCACTAAATGAATAATAATGAATGTATGCCTCTGTGAATGATTGAAGATTGAATCACATTTTAACTAGACGATATAAAGTCCCTTTGGATGACATAATTACAATTCAAACCATACACTAATTAGCAGCAAACATCTATTTAATATTATTTAGTGAGTTTAAAATATACTTTTTACTTTTTTCTAAAAACAAATAAAGAGAAAAGACATTTTACCCAAACACAAGAATGTTAAGGACCTAAGTCAACAAATAAGTTGGTGCTACTTAGAAGCAGAACCAATTTATTTCAGAAATAAATAACCATATTTTATTTTTATGAGAAATAATGACTTAATATACTCCTATACAGAGACACAGCAAGAAATTCTAAAAAGTAGTTTTTCCCACACAGTGATGACATTTTTAATAGCAAATTTACATTGTTTTCTATTTTTGATATTGCTTAGCAACTGCTGATAATCACTTTAAAATTGAGAGATCGCCTCATCAGTTTATACCACAGTTAAATGTACTCAATGAAATATTTACCAAGAGCCAAAACATTCCCAACATTTTTATTTTTAGATACAACTCCATGTCGCCTTAGCTTTGCCAAACCAGTGAATACTTCTTTAATTGGACTGATATTTTTGCAATTATATTTTTTTAAATGTTGACCATTGTCTTCTAATATTTTTTTCTCTTCTAAGTTCTTATGCTTTTTTAATGTTCCTGAATGAAGAATGAATTAAGAAAGAAGCCCTAAAAATTCAAAATATAGTAGTTTAAAGATAAAATTTTTTTAATAGGAGGACAATCCATTTTTTAACATTCTGTTTCATAAGGTATTTTTGGATCTCTCTGTTTAATTAAAGAATTGAGAAACATTGATAGCTCAAATTCATCACATCAGTGCAGCACTTCATATGTGCCAGGCTTGGTTCTAACTGTTTTATATGTATCAATACATTTAATTCTTATAACAATGCTCAAGGTAGGTGTTGTTCTCACCCTTGTTTTACTGATGGTAAACTGAAGCCCAGAGGGGTGAAGTCCCATGCTCCATCACAGGGTGACTAAAGGAAGGGGCCTGGGAGTAAACTGAGCCAGTCTGCCTCTAGCGTCCACGTGGCTGTGTTAATGTCAACCCCATAAAACACGAATAGTAGTCATTTTTGCATAACTCAGTAACCAAAGTATTCTTCTCAGACTATGATGTTCTTATATATGCTAGTTTCTAACTTACCAATTATGCACTAGTCTTCTTAAAAATCATTTATAAATTATTAGCTCAGCACTCTGACTATATTAATCCATAAAAATATTATGTAATGTCTCATTTTCACACATCTTGAAGAACGAGAATCATGGATGGGCACACAGCATACAAAAGGAAAAAAAGAGTAACACAGTACAGTTTGAGATTACAGTGTGGGGAGAACAGCAAAAGCTGAGGCAGGGGTTACTAATAAATAACTATGGTGACAGCTGTGACTTCCCAATTTTATCCATAAGGGACTCAGGATACCAAAAGTGATTTTAAGCATAGGGTCAAATCCATGTTTTAGAAGGATCATAACAGGGAAAATATTCAATGGGAAACTAAGAAGTTATGTAAAATGCTGTTAGTATTTCTAAGCAATGAAACACTTCACATTGACCTCAGCTAAAGTATTTAGGGTGGGGAAGGAGAGAACTGCACAAAAATCAACATAGAAACAGTAGAGAAATTTGAGTTGGCAAGTGATAACGCTGGGGCTGTTGGTGAGCTAATAAATTATGGGGAAAATTATAGTAACACCTAATATTACATAAATATCAATGCTTTGACATTTTGATTTTCCAAAAAAAGCCATAGTCAACACAAGAACGATAATATAAGCCATGGAAGAAAAAAAAAGAGAGATCATTATAAATATTAGTTTTTGTCATATACTAATCTAACACAACATCTATTAAAATCTGCAATTTTAAATACCACTTAAAATAGCTTATTTCCTGAAAATACCAGTATTTTTCGTAATTTTACCTATAATAAAATCAGCCGGAATTGACCACTAATTTATTGTTACAGTAAGGCTTTGATATAATACACCAAAAATTTAAGATTGAATATATTTTTCTTGTCCAGTTATAAAAACTAAAATTATAGGTAACATTTTCATAGCAAATTTAATTAGTATGGTAGCATTTTCTGCTGTTAACTACAG
Organism: Lipotes vexillifer; assembly: GCF_000442215.2. Classification (NCBI taxonomy): domain Eukaryota; kingdom Metazoa; phylum Chordata; class Mammalia; order Artiodactyla; family Lipotidae; genus Lipotes; species Lipotes vexillifer. The sequence goes on from NW_006770652.1 coordinate 572,306, forward strand.
AAGCTACCAACAAGTGAACTTTAAAATTAACTCATTCATTCATTCGGTCAGTCAGTCAGACCATGCCAGATAAGTACTGCGTGGGTAAAGCTATACTAAGCTCTTTGGGAAGTCTAAGTGAAAAAGAAGGTATAGATGCATCTCTTTTAACAGTAGAAACTAAATATGTTGGTGAAGAACATTTCATTTTCAATGAAATTTCCTTCAGACTACTCTCTTCTATCACTTATTAGGACTAAATAGAACAGGTCATATAATTCACACTTTGTAACACTTGAACTTTGTGGGTATTTTTTGGGGGGTGGGGGGAAGTATTGGAAGGCTCTAAACTGGAGATCTCAAACTGGAAGTCGATTTTGGAAAGTCTTAAATTACATTAAAGATCTGTGTATACGCACATTTGTGAGAAGAAGCTCCACAGATTTCACCAAAAGTTCAAATGGTTCCATGACCTCCAATAGGTTAATAACCGCTGGGTCTTTTATCTAAAAATGAAATGAATCTACACCAGGTTCTTCCAAGACCAGTAAAAGCAACTTTTCTCTTTTAACTTGCTATATGTTTTCTCCAGGTGTCTTTATGATTCTACTGCAGGATTAGGAACGGAAGGGATAAAGCATCACCCAAAATGGCTTGTCCCAAAATTGCTAGTAAAATACCTAGCCAGTCTTAAAATTTTCAGTTGCAGAATTCAAGATTTTTACAATTCATTTATTTGACATTTTTGATGTCTAATTTTAAAAATTACTTTGAAACTCCAGGATCATTGCAAATGAAATTTTAAAAAAATATGTCAATCCAGGCACTAAATAAATAAATAACAAAGTTTCTATGCTTTTTATGAGAATCCAAATCATGGTATCATTTTTTTACTGTCATAATTTCCTGCAGTGTCAAAAGGTTCCATTTTGACAACGAGAGGTTTCATCTAGATAGGGTAGTTGTTACTGGCCTTCCAAAATAATCTATGTCTATAGATAGCGGTTTAAGTTAAGTGAGAAGATGGTGAATACATTTTCAGAAACAGTAGAAATTCTGTGATTTCAATTAATCTCTTGTGGAGCATAGTGGGTATGAATAAATCCAAACTTCCAGGGAATATACCCATAAGTAGTGCAAATAAAATATTTAATCTCAGGGGTCTGCAATTAGTACTCTTTACTGCCAAAAATTAGCACAGTTTGTACAAAAGAAGACATAATGCCACCCCACTCTACTCCTGACTTGGATCAGGGTTAGGAATGATGAGATGAGAAAAACCCTGTTCTCTTGTTTTCAATGATGCTTAGTTGGAACTGTAATCGGAAGACAGTTTTTTACATGTCATTAACATTTTTTCTAAGTCCACTCTCTCTATTCAAAGATCCCTAATTTAGGACTATCAATCTCAGCCATGAGAAAAACATGACTGCTTTGATAATCCAGGTACCTTTCATTTCTGATGGAGAAAGTAAAACATTCCCAAGACACTGACAGTCACAAGAAGTTTTGATCTTTGGAAGAAGACAAAGAATTCCATTCAGCTTCCAGAGAATGAGTGAATAAGAAGGCATTTCATCTTCCCAAACTCCCTTCTCTCCCATTTCTCTAACACAATACACTTGGAAACAAAAGGCAGATTATTAAGTTTTCAAATGAATCTACTTGTTTCTCTCCGCTCCCTGGATGCCTCAGCCCTCGTCTCCCTGGCCTTGCCTTTCGGCACATCTGGTAACCATGTGTGGTGGTGCTAATGAAGACTTTCCTGAGTGAGTTACAATTAGTTCCGACTGCGTGCAGCTTTCCTGTGCAGGACCAAAGTAAAAGACAGGAATGGGGGTGAGGGGCAACCAATAACTCTTTCACTTCACAAACCCGAATTCTGCCCTGCCCCTGGGACTCTCATCACCACCACTCGGGGGAATTTTTGAAAAAAGGTGTAAGCAAATACTTTCAGAGTTTCCTCCTTCCTTTTCTCCAAAGCAGCATTTTACCCAACTTGATTGAATGCGACAGGCAGGCAACAGTACTTCTGTGATCCTCTGAACAATAGAGAATTGTTGAACAGATGCCTTTCCCCCTTTTGGTCCACATATTCTACTTACCTAACAATTTTATCTGCTTTAATAGAATAAACTTGTGTGTTTTACTATTTGATGGATTAGAAGGAACTGCGGAAGCAAATGTACTGTATACAATTAGGCTGTCTTGAAAACGCACACTTTTGTTTACTCTATGCCTCTTCCCCCACTTCTCAATCAAGCTCCTAATAGAGCTGTTTTAAGTTTCAACAAGGACCATATTAACTGTGGGTCTCCACATGAAACAGAATGCCAAACTCCAGCGTCTCCTGACGATGTAAGCTTAAAGTCTCCCAAATCCTGTTTTACATTTCTGTCTGAAATCACGGTTCTTTCTGTCCAATGCTTTTCTTCTGTACCTAGCAAACTATGAGTTCTCAATAAATACTCTATGATGGCAGTAATAGCCTTTGTGAGAAGATTCTAAGTGACTCTGAGGGTAAAAAACAATTACTTTTGGCAACTTGCACCTATATCTTATCCTAATGTCATCTACTTTTTAATTTCATCAATTCTGCTTTTAGAATATGCAGTTACTCAATAAATGCTAACCACTGATAACAACCACAGTTTGCATTTCAGCCTATCGTACACTCTTATATACACATAGTCCGTACACGAACCCCTGTAACCATTAACAGTTACAAATAAATATTTACAAATAAAAACTCAAAGTCAGAAATAAAAACTGGCTTTTCTAATGGATCAATTGAAGCTATTACAACGTATAAGGCAAACCAAGTAGCATACTTAAAGAAACAGCATAGAAGAAAACTATGGAAATATTTTTTTCTTCTTTTATCAGAAACCAAAACTAAATGATAGCACACCAGGAACAGTGACCATAAAGAAAATGTAATAAATATTCAAAAAATTCAAAAAAATAAATCACAGTCCTTCAACTCACTGGCCCTTATGTATAAATAATTTCTTAATGAAAGAAAGAAAAGCATCTCCCTCACTATGTGTAATTGAACATATTTTAACTTTATGCAACTTCAGTTTCTACAACTATTTATCCTACTGCTTGTCCCTCATTTGTTACAAAATATGAACGGTTTCGTAGACTACACAGTGCCAAATTCTCAGACTGGAGAAAGTTCTGCCCTGAACTGCCCAGGCATTTGCTTCTATCTCTAGGTGGTTATCCTTCCAAATTGACCTCTGTCCCTCAGAAATGATCAATTATAAAACAGAAACAAAACTCCTCTGCAGATCTTTTGCAAGTTTTTGTTTGTCTGTTTGTTTGTTTTCCATACCAGGGAAACCCTAGGGGAAGGAAAAATTACACACACACACATCTTAAAATCTTTTTTTAAGATTTTTTTTAAAAAGGCTTCAACTGTAGTTATAAAAATATTGAGATTCATCTTCATTTCAAAATGCCAACAGAATTCTAAAATACAGAATAAGTTAGTTAGCAACACAAACGCTGTATTAGAGAATGAAGTGTTTTTCACCATTAATTTTTTTCTTTATTTTTAGGAATAGGAAGTTGACTTTACTAGCAATAATGACAGTTAATGGCAACCCAGTGAGTCACTGCCTCCCGGGCCTTAAGGAGGAGTAGGTCCATGTATAAATGATAATTAATGCCATTAAACATTCCAACACTACACTGACTTAACAGCTTTTGGCATTCAAATCCTCAAATGCTTCTACTGTACCTTACCAAACAAACACCGTGAAGGTACACAGGGTTAATCTGCAAGGTAACTGGCTGGTATTGCTCTGGTACTGCTCTTGAGAAGTGAATCACTCTGTAATTTTTATGTTCACCAGCAACCTTTACATGTGGGCATTATGTTTGCATCAAGCTGAATAATAAGCTGTTTACAGATTGACTACACCGTGGCTGCACCCCTATTTTGGTCGACATCGACCCTCAGTCCTTATGGTTTGCTCTGCAGTCTGATGCTGCTGTGTCAAGTCATACTGCTTCTAGATGTTATTCAAATTCATTTTTATAAACTGTAGATTTGGGGATTATGATCATAAGGGCTTTATTAGGATCATAGCCCTTCTCTCAATACTTCAGAAAGGCAGTGTGGGAGGAAAAACTGAGGAAAGTAATAGAGTATTCACATATTGGATAACAACTTTAAAAGTTATTTAATATTGGTAAACATCTAAAAGGACCTGATTTCCTGATCATAAGGGATTCTTTTATGGTCTGTACAGATGTTTAAATTAGCACACACATTCCATTCTTATCTCTCTTAAATTCAGCAGAATAACTGTAAGTCTTCACAAGGCATGTTATCAATGTAAAAGCAATAAAAAAGTCACCCTCTTGTGAATTACTATTTACAGTATTTCACAAGAATGGCATTCACACCCTCCAAATGAAGGACGCTGCCTTGCACTCTTCGTCAGTTAGCATTAGTGATGGGGGGAGGGGGAGGGAGAAAATAACAAGCCATTTTTCTATCATTTGAACTCTCTTTGACCCTTGCGAGCTATTCAAGTATGCACTTAAGACAATTCCAATAAATAACATATATACACATACATAAAGCAGATGTACAGATAGTAAAAGAGTGAATCCTGATAAAGTGGATAGGCTGGATACCTAGAAATTAACCATCCTGAAGTCTGTTTCTTGGCATTGTCATTGATGGTACAAGAGGAACTCCCATTTATGGATGGTAACGATATTTCATGATATTAAATAATTCTGTGAATTGGGATATAAACTTGCTGTGAGTCAACTACAGCTAAAAGAGCTAAGTGAGTTAAGAAAAAGAGAGAGCCACCTTGTCCCCATGTTAACTTAAAATTTTTCCACATATGATCATAGTTATACTGGGGGAGTGGCAAATAAAAAATGCAGTGAGAAGTGTACTGGCTGGCAAATAAAAAATGCAGTGAGAAGTGTACGATGAAATATATCATTAAGTGATATTCAGCTTAAAAAGTTCAAAATATTCCAGTCAAACGTATTTCTATTCCAAAGTTAAATATAAAATTTTATGAAAAGATGTTACATCTCATGAATGTGCACTTATACATATCTATAGTTACAAGAATTACTTGTTCACTTTCATTAAAATATTTCCTCAAAATAGAGACTAATTGGTGTCTGTCTAGTAGTTTCCAACACTACTTTCCACTTTAGTGGCATTACGTGCTATAGTTTTAAATGTACATTTAACACTAGCATCACTAGGTCTACTGCAAATTGTTACACAGAATGGTGATAAAAGTAGTAGCCCAAACCTGACAGTTAAATGTATAAAGAATCATGCATGATGTTGTAAATACTTTTAGGATGCTTTCTGAAGCTACTCATTCCCTCTTCCCTAAAAAGAGATCCAAAGGAGAAAAGAGTAGAAATGGAGATTTAAAATATGACAAAACTATTCTGTATATTTTCTTTACGTTTAGAGAGCTTTAATCAAATAGTTTCTAGAAGCAAAAATAAAACCCTACCAAAATTAATAGAGGAAGACAGACATAACTGAGGCACCAAATAGAGCTTTCTTTCAGCCAGAAACCATGTGGATGTGGAGGTTTCTTCAGAGCAAAACACGTGCCTTGAGTTCCCAGGAAGCTCTGTCAGTGGCAGGGACGTGGAATTCAGTGGTCCTGAATATCCATCGCACCCAGGATTTCCTGTTACCTTCTGAAGCTGTGACAATACCAACTCTAGAAACCAAGGGTCAAGAGGGAATCACTCTGCTGAGATTCCCAGTGACCCAGAGAGCAGGATTTCACCACAGTCCTGTGCCATGTGACTAGGTTTGCGGAGTTCCAGTGTCAGCTCCAAAAATCCTAAGGAGGGCTCTTCCCTTTGTGAAACAAATTAATTACACAACCAAATATTGCCACATTCTTGAGACCTATTGACATAATGAGAACTTCAACCCCCTCTTTGCTTTGTATTTTTGCAAAGGAGTAAAAAGAGATCCAGGTAAAGCCCAGTATAATTCAAGTAAAGGAAGATTTAAAAAGAAGATGTTTTTATCTGCTACCCATGGCGGGAAATTACATATTTTAGATTTGAAGCCCAATCAAAAATAATTCAATATTGTACTATTCACCCTTGAGTGGTATGTGATAGAAAATGAATGGAAATCAGCTGGCCTGCTATTTCTGATCCTTCTTTCTAAGCTGTAATACTGTCATCAATATTTACAAGGCCTCAGTCCTGTTTACAGATGTGTATCACATCAGCCTCAACTAAATTGCAGAGTTCCCTATGATTTCTATGTGGACATTCTAATTAAAAATTAGAAATTGTTATTCTCACAATTATCACTGCTTTTTAAGACTAGCTCACTTATTACATTTTCTTCCGATTCCTAGCATCAACGAAAGAAAAGAAAAAACCCCAAACCTGTATTTATTGCATATATCTAATCACAGTTTTATTAGGAAAGAGACTTCTGGAGCTCGACCCCTTTCCCATATCCCTGGCAGGATAAAATGTCATTTCTAATGGTAAATATTAAAGTCAAAAAATGTGAGCAATCATGGAAACTCTGAGTTTTTCCAGCACATATTAGTCACTTATATCCCCAGAAGTAATGAAGCCTTCCGAAAAAACATAGAGATTCAAAAGAGATGATGATTTGATGTTTTTTTCCTGTGTGTAAGTAAGATCGGCTATGACTAAATAATTTCTCAATTGCTAAACTAAAACAAGCCAAAACAAATAGCTTTTAAAACTTTAAAGTATATTGTGTAGTGGTGACTGTTCAAGGTCTTGCTCAAGTCAATACTGGATAGATAATAAGGAGATGAGTTAGATGCAGAGGGCTACTCTTAAGTTCATTGATTACAGAAACAAAAAACTCTGTAACATTGTTCTAACCATAAAAGTCAACTGAAATATGCTCACTTGTATGTTAAATCTGATATGGTTCATATTTAATAATAAAAGGCAAAACATATATGCTTAAGGTAGTTAAAGCTCAAATGGCTGCAAAAATGGTAAAATAATTTTTGAGGTATAATGATGACAGAACAATCTCAGCATTTCTATATCAGTAAAAATTTTACTCAAATCCTACAACATATACATATTAATTTCCCCTACTCCTTTGAAATCTCTCAGATGTTTTCTAATACAGAAATATAAGGAGAATAATGTATTAAACATACTGAATTAAAAACTTAACCAAGGAAAAGCTATTCATTTAATCAAGAAACTTTTATCAATCACCTATTGTGTCCAGTCGGAAGTGGCTCAGTCCTGTAGGAAGCCAAACTATGTAGATACAATAGAAGTGAACACTTATTTCCTAACTTTGCTGATTTCAATCTTATTATGGAAACCAGGTACACATACCAACTTTTTAAAAATAAAAATTAAATTCATGCCAATGTGCTCAGACAGGCTCGTCCTGGTTCAATTATGTTAGCATTATTTTCCCAGGAAGATGGGACACGATTTCTGTGTCATGTATGTATGAAACCTAGGATTGTGGTGAATATACAGTGGTGTTTAATACAGAATTTTGGAAATATTTTGAGATAAATTCAAAGCACCAGCATATAGAAAAAAATTTTACTTCTAAATATTACTTCTTTAGCAGTTAGACAAATGAACAGAAATTAGAGTTGAGGATACCCAGAGTCCTAACTTTCTCACTGTGTGACCAGGAACACATTACTTTACACCTCTGAGTTTTCACTTTCTAAACTGTAAAATGGTTTGTGATGAACTTGGTCAAGTAAAAAAGGTCACAAATTTACCACACATAAATCCCTAGTAAATACTTGCTCATGGTAGGAAGCAAATAATTGTAGCAATATTGCTATTACACTGTCACAAGACATTATGCACTTTAATGGTTCATAATCTGCATGAATTTTCTCTGATAATTGAAAAATGTAAATGTTTTTGATGTTTCCCTAC